>NC_081182.1:91822998-91886755 GCF_029867415.1 Vicia villosa
AACTTTTGTTAATAATGACTTAGTCTGGAAAGTTATTTTACCTATAGATCGAAAGAACCAGGCACTTGGTAAATGGTCCCCACATTGGGAAGGACCCTTTCGAATCTTAAAAGTATTCTCGAACAATGCTTACGAAATTGAAGAATTAGCAGAAGATCATAGGATCTTGAGAGTAAACGGGAAATATTTGAAGAGATATAAACCTAGCATGCATGAAGTAAAGATTGCAAAGACGTAGATACTCAGGGTACTACGAAAAGCCAAAATGGTCAGGCATGTGTCAAAAAATATACTTCACATTGATCAAAATGGCTTCACAATCAGAAAGAATTATGGAAAGAAAAATCAAAGAAGACACCAAAATATTCTTTTCATTTCAAGCATGGAAATACATCCATTACAAAAAGATCCAAGAATAGGATCTGAGGTTACAAAAAGAAAGGAAGGCATATATATATAAAAAGATTAAACCTAAGGTAAAAACTTGCTAGTCAATCCTTTGGTCTAAATTGTCCAAAGACAACACAGGAGAAGGTTCAGCCTCGAACATATCCCTGGCTCCAGAATTACGCATCCTTCTCACTACGCCTTTCCTAAGAAAAATGTAACTAAGGAGTCTCCCGTAGGGAAGACAAGTCACACTCCCTCGACGGTCAACACCGGCAGAGACAGCTTTAACAAGTCCTTTGAAGATCATTAAAGGAATGTTAATTTTCCTCCCTCGAAGACCACAGAGGATGAACTCCAAGTCTTCAACCATGATGTTGTTTTCGTCGATCCGCCGAGGTTGGAAGTTCCCCACGAGCATCTGGTGCCAGATCCTGATGACTTTGGCGCTGAAGCGATCATTCTCCATAAGAGTTCTCAGCATGAGATGAGTAGTCATGCTGAAACTGTTGTCATCAAAAGTTTCACCAGAGTTATTGCATTTTATCAGGTTGGCAATAGTGGTGGGAGTAATGCTGAGACGAGCGTGTCGAATCTCAGAATCAATGGTGGTCCTACCTTCAGGATCTATGCGTAAAGACGCATTCATCCAGAATTCTGCCACCATGTTGGGGTAAATAGCACCCTCCAAGACTTCTTCAAAATAGAAGTCCAGTTCTTGGTTGACAAACAGGGTTTCGATGTTGATGAAATGACGAGTAAGTTCATCCTCAGAGAGTCTGAACTCGCCTCTGATGAGGGCTTTGATGTCGTTAAAAAAGAGGGGTTCAGCCATTGCAAGATAAGAAAGTTGTTCTGAAAGAGAAGTTGTGTGTTTTTCTTTTTTCTGTGTTTTGGTTTGGAGAGAAAACGCATGAATGAAGAAATAAAGGTGATATTGGACCCTTTATATAGAAGGGGAATACTGAAGGGTGGGTTTCAATTTTTAATGAGTGATTGGACTGCGGTTGGTTTTCCAAAGAAAGAAGTTATGGCTTCCGCCGTTTCCCGCCCTTGGAAGTTGAGAAGTAATCATTAAACTGATGCACGCACGTCTTAAAACCGACGTTTTGGAGAAAGTGACGTCACTTTTTAATAATGATTATGGCTAGAAGAAGTGGAAACGTCAAGTCTAGAGGCAAGAGTGCTGCGAAGGATGTTCAGGTTCTACATATTGCATTTAATAAAAGCACTGTAGGAAATCTAAAGATATATTTTGACAAGAAATTGAAAGATTTGCTAAAGCAACACTGGCAAATATGATAGAGATAAATGGGAGTCAAGCGTACAAATATTATATGTCTACAGTGGTCTCAATTACAAAATAAAGGTGCAACAAGTAACAAGATCGAAAACATCTAGTTGAAATCCTCAGGAAGATCCTTTTTGATCTTCAAATATTGAGTCTCCCATGAAGACATGCGAAGTTCAATTAGTGCCCGGTGTTTCTTCAACCTTTCGATTTCTGGCACTAACTTTTGTGCAGTCTCGAAATGTTTCATTCCTGACTGCACCACTTCGAGCAAGTCTTGTTGATTAGACTTTTGTAGGACTGCTTGACAACTTTCAGCCTCCTTTATCTTGCCCTCGAGTACTTTAATTTCTTGTTTCCAAGAGCTGATTTTCTTCTCATAATCATCAATGGCCTTCTGATTTTCTGAATGTTTGAGCCTGAGGGCCTCACCTTGTTTCGTTGCGTCCATAGCAGAATTCCATGAAGAGTCATGAGAGGCCACTGTCTCAGATAATTCCTTTTCGACATTTTGCTTTCGAAGGATGTTAGCCTGGAGTTGCTCGAGTAGAGAGCCCAACAGAACAATTACCTCTGAAACTTCTGTGGAAACTTGAAGCAAATCTACCTTCTTTAGAAGTTGATTTAAGTTGTGACTCTTAATAGGTTCCCGGTTGAGGACATCTACAAGATTGACCCCAAAGAATCTTTCTTTTATTTGTCGAAGAAGACTTGGAATATCTTCCTTGTCACTAGAATCTGTAGTTACAGCTGGTGAGACATTAAGCTCTTGAGGCGAAGGAGTATTCGCATTCATAATGGCCTTTAAGAAACCAAGAGGATCAGTTTGCTTAAGTTGTTCAAGCTCTGAAGGAGTAAGCTTTGCAGGGGCAGGCGTCGAAGTCGTCTCAGGAATGGTTTTTGCGTCAAGAGTCGAAGTTCCTTGAGAAACTGGTTTTTCAGGTTGAGAAATCTCCTCCATAGCATCTTTCTCCGACGCAGAATCTTCGTTGTCATGTGATTGCTGGTTCACATTATCGCTGCCTGAGAATGGATGATCCTCTTCCAAATTTTTACCTTGATGAGTAGGTGGGGATTCGTCAGTAGAGTGACTTTCTTCGACTGGTTCATTAGGCAATATGGTAGCAATTGGCCTAACATCTTCGAAGACTGGTGAGAGAACATGAATTTTAGCTCGAGAAGTATCTGTTTTGAATAAAGCAAAGTTAGTTGTGAAGATTAGACTTTGAAAGGTTCAAGTTGACGAAAGTTAAAGTTTGACAATTACCATAGAGTTTGTCAACATCAATGGTGAGGCCAGGGTCTTTAAAACCGGAAGTAGCAGTGCCAGCATCATCCTGCAATGACAAGGTAAAATGTCAGTACAATTATTTAGTTAAAATCACAAGATAATATGTGGGACAAACCCAAAATACCTTGGGTGGAATATTGTCTGGACTTGAATTATGGCTTTCCACAACAAGAGCATTGCTAGCAGTCTTCAAAGGAGATTCCTCAGAGGATGCTTTATTACCAGGGGAAGCAGCTTTGGAAGGGCTTGCCTTTTTCCCTTTTCTTGAAGGGGTAACAGCTTTGTGTTTTTTCTTCTGTCCTTGTCTAGTTTGAGGAGGGGATTTATCTTCGCCATCTGAGCCAGTGGTCGAAGAAGCTTTACGCTTCGAACCCGTTGGGGGTTTCGAACTCTGGCAAGTGGAAAATGAGAAAGATGAGTACTAATCACAGATTGTACAAGATTGAGAGTATGAGATGAGTGTATACTGTGGGCTTCTTATCAGTGACGATGGAGTCACTCCCACTTGGTTTATTGCTTTTAGATGTCCCGAAGTCTTTTGGGGCAGAAGCTTCCTTAATCTTCCTCCTTCGTGCAAAACCTGTAGTTGAAACTGAAATCAGTATATCAGCAAAGAAAAGAAAAGTCAGTCGAAAAGATTGTCTTAATCCAAACCTTCAGGTATTGGAGTCAGGACACGAACATGTTTAAGATCTATATGAAGATGTCCTTTGAAAGTATCCAAGGTGTGCTTAGTCGGAACCACTCGTTCAGCGCGTTTTTTGGTACTCTCTTGAAGAATTTTGAGAGCATTCCCACACACGAACCAGTCTGGGAAAGGAGGACTTAGAGCCACACCAAAATCAGCACTTGGTAGTGGAGGGAATTTTGGAGGATTGAGTTTGAAAGCCACTTCATAACGTAGTTCTGGTCAAACATACGAGGGCAATTTCAACTTATTTAGTTTGGCGGAAAACTTTTCGCGCAAAGTAACTGCAGCCTCACGAACGGTCTGACTAAGATCATCAGGCCTATAGATAGTTTCAAAGAATTTTTGAAAAGCTTGGATTTCTTTAATATGAGTGGAAGTACCTTTTTGGAAGTTCTCCTGCACATCATTGAAAGCTGCAGTTAGTTCCTGAGCAAGGCTATCAGCATCAAAAATTTGAGAGCTGTAATACTCTGTCCACCATTGATGAAAATCTGGTGTAGAGTAAAAAGAAGGTTCAAAAGGAATAGAAGAAAGATTGGTGACGTCAATGTATTTGTCGATCTTTTGTTCACATTCTTCTTCAGTCAAATACAAAGTGTGGAAACACATATGGTTCCTTTTCTCATATAAGCACTTGGGTGTTATTTGAGTTAGCCCAAACTGTCTCGAGACCAAATTTGGTTGATAACACATGAGGATACATTGACCCTTTGATGGTCGAAGACGGTGGGAAAATAATCTTGGAGTCAGAAAGGCTTCCCAAATTTCCATAGATTCAATTTGTTGATCTTGAGAAGCTGGTGGAAACTTTCGAGTAAACCATTCGGGACCTATTATTCTGTGTACAAATGGGGCCATAGAAGGATCGAACTGGTCACGCCGAGCAAACATCATCGAATACGCCAGGAAATGTTCATGAAGCTTTCCCATTTCCTCTTTTGGAGTTAGGTAAGCTAACCTGGTCCCCTCTATAGTTCGATTTTTGATTGTGCTATCCTCCTCATTGACATCTCCTCGAAAGGGAAGATGAGTTTCGAATGTAGCATTAAGCCACAGTTGCAATAGCCAAAAATGAACCGCTGCTACTAACATGGGTTGGTTGTATTCTAAACCCGTTCTTGACAGTTGAATCAAATCGTATATTCCTAATGTTTTCCAGAAGGATCCTTTTTGTTTCTCTACCTTTTCTAGCCAGGCATAGTACAAGTCAGGATCTTTGGCTAAAGGGATTGACCTAAACACTTTTACAGAATTGGTCATATAGTTTAACCTAATTTTGGTTAAAGCTAAAGGGGTTGCAGTTGAAGTTTCCTCAACATTAGCAGATTTGCCTAAAGGAGAACGACCGTCTTCATCTATCTTAACTTTGCTAACTAATGGTCTAGTCTTGTAATAAGCAGGGAAGAATTTATTCAGAGATGAGATATTTTCACTCGGTAACGGACCCATAAAGGCAAGAGTTTTTCCAGAGAGTTCAAAGGGAATGATTACCTGGGAAGCGTAAATAGCGCGTATTTCTTCAGTGTTAGGGTTTGGAACGAACTCTCGTTCCCCAGAACGTGTTGTTGATTGGAGCTTCAAAGCGGGTTGAAGAACATTTGAAGGTGAAGCCATGGAGAAATTTTTGATTAAAAGAACAAGATTCTAAAAAGAGTGAAGATGTTTCAATTTTTCGGTGAAGAAGATGAATGAAAGGCGGTATAGAGGCACAAGATCAAGTATTTAAAGGTTTAACGGAAACCTTTTTAAATCTTTTGGGTAAAACCCGAGAGACACGTGGCGGCTGGTGATTTGATCCAACGGCGGTCGGATGAGTTAGCTTCACTCCTAGTATGTAGGAGTAATGATCAGGAAGTAAGGTTAAAACGTGGGAATGTAAGTTATGAGAAGACATCTTTGAAAATGACAAGACGTTTCGGAAACAGTGTTATCAGTGATTATGACGTTAGTCAGCAGTCTTGGAACTTTCAAGGATCATAAAAACGAAATCTTATAATGACAAGAAACGCCTATTTCTGTTGATTATCGAAACAGGCATTTATTGGGGGCAATTTGTTAGCTGAAGATTTCGTTTTATATTGTTTGTCCTTTGAAGGAGTTGAGAATCGAAGGAAAGATGGTTACTGATGGCCATCCCTTAAAAATAAAAGAATGACTACTGATGGTCATGATTCGAGAGTAAATATTTCTAAGTTCACTATGAAGATAATGAATACTGAAAGCTAGTGAAAAGTATGTGTCTTCGGGGACTTAGACAAATTTGTAGATATATTCAAGTATTACTACTTAGCGTGTTTTTTAGTAGTGTTTGTTTAATACACTGCCACGCGTCGAAGACGGACTCAGGCGGGAAGATTTGAAATTCGAAGACGGTTTCGTAACCGTTCAGTAACAGATGGCTTCGCTGGAAGTTCTGATGAGAAACGTGGCAGCAGATTAGTATAGGACCGTTAAGGTCGAAACTAGTATAAATAGGAGTCTTAATGTTAGGATTCCGTGTGTTCATTTTGTACAAATCACTCACATATTTACTCAAGTATCAAGCGTTAAGAGAAAGAGTTCGCTGAGAAAATGTACGTATGACACCACCATTTTAATACATGTGTATTATCTTTTGTTTTTATCTTCCAGAATTACTGCATTTCGTTTACTTCCTGCCATTTACATTTCTGTATCTTTACTTTAACGTCATTTACTTTCGAATTACTTTCATGCTATTTACTTTCAAAGTCTTTTACATTTCTGCAGTTTAAGATTCTTTACTTTTCAATAGTCTTTTTAATTTTCTATGTTATGTTACTTATCTTTCCATTGAAGTCACATTTATATATAACAAAGTGATTGTCAAGACTATTTGTTCTTTAGTCAAACAACGCTTATTGAAGAAGACAAATAATGGATATGGTTCGAATAAACATTGATAACAATCTTCTTGACTATGTGTCCTAGGATCAATCTAGTCGATCCTGCAAGTAACCAAATCATATTTATTATAGTTTGGAAGACTAGCGGTTGTTTACCAGAAATCACCGTAAACACTAACATACTTCAACTAACACAACTAACAGTCATGCATCATTCAATTAACATACCTCATTCATACATAATGCATATACATTGCTCTCATTTATTTTGGGAAGCTCACTGTATCATACATCACATGCATCATGACATTGCATAAAATCAAGGTTGCCTTTTCAGGCCATGCTACAATCAAAACACGTGGTTCCTTCCAAAAGGCATCTGTGTCACATTCTAAAAAAAGAAGAGGGGTATTTACCCTAGATGGCATCTCTAAGCCCATCTCCCACGGAACTTCTTCCCAACAAGTGCAAATTTCAGGGCATTCAATATTCAATCCCCTTCTACCTGTAGATCACGATAGGCAGACGTGCCTATCTACCTCTTCAGGTTTAAGAAGATTGAACAGGGGCAGTTGTCATACCCCAAAATTTGCCCGATCAATTCTCGTCTAATAATTTATCAAGGGTATTAAAATTAAGAGTTATGGGGTTTAACATATCTATTGTTAAACCCACGCTCTTATAAAACTATTTTTATTTACTATTGGGGTGTAATTAGTAGGTATTTTATTCCCAAAACCAGTCAGTCCATTTATCTTATCACAAGGGTTTTCATTTTATTAAATATTATTAAATATTATTACTGACTCTTATTAGAATTTTAGTATTATTAATTTTAATATTATTAGTATTAGGATTATTATTATTTAACTAATTATTATTATTATTTTATTATTATTAATTTCTAAAAATGACAAAATTTAAGTTTTTTTCTTTTGTGGGTTTTAACCTAATTTTCTAACACTATAAATAGGACCTTTGACAATCCTATCAGGGTCTTTCTTTTCACTTTCACGTATTTTTTTCGCAAATTCACACACACCCAAAAACTACGCTTTTCACACAACTACGTTTTCTACGCTTTTTTCTCTTCTCCCTTTGAGGGTTTGTCTTAGGGTTTGTCTTGAACATCCCTAATCCGCCATTGTCGATTAACTGACAAGAGCTGACAAACCCTTTCCCCTTTCAAACGTAATTTTCAAAACACTCAAACACGATTTCAAATCATTCAAACTCAATCACAAACTCAAACATTTTTGGCCGCCGATGATTAATCTATGAGGCCTCCTTTTTGAAAACCTTTTTTTTCAAAACCTTTGGCCAATGATTTAATATGAGGCCCCCCTTTTAAAAATCTTTGTTTTGGCCAATGATGAACATCTGAGGCTTCTGTTGAATTTTAATGTTTTTTTCATCTTTTAAAGGTTTTTGGCCAATGATGCATTGAGACCGTATTTTTATATACTATACACGTATTTTGGTTTAGCCATGGTCATTGTTGTCTCGATCTGACAATGACCTTATCAAAACCTTTGAGGTTTTGCCCTTTAATGACCTTATAAAAAACTTTGAGGTTTTGCCCTCTTTGCCATACATGGTCTTTGGCCTATAGTCATTGTTGTCTCGATCTGACAATGACTCTATCAAAACCTTTAAGGTTTTGCCCTTTGGCCAAAGGTCTACCTTTTTTAATTTATTAGTCAACAATTGTCAAAACCTTTTTATAAAACCTAAAGGCTAAATGGGTCCCCTTGAGTATAAGGGAGGCAAAGGGTGCCTAACACCTTCCCTTTGCCTAATTAACCTACTTACCCAAAATCTCTTATTTTTAAGGGTTTCTCACTTGCCCAAATAAAGTGGGTGGCGACTCTGTTTGAACGTAAATTTTAAGCAGGTTGCTACAGTATTCACTTTTTTTTAAATGGCTAAATTTCTTAGTTTGTTCTTCACTCTACTTGTAATTATTTTGTTTTTTATCGATATTATCAAGCATGAAGAATTAGGTAATGATTCTGTAGCTTTAATGATAATTATCATCTTACCATTACTAGTCATAGCTTGGTTTATTAGTAGAGGTCTTTGAATAATATGTAGTTATAGATTTTGTATTTGAATAAATTGATATTCTTTTTAGTTTATGCATTAAATATTGATTATGTTCATATGAATTATAGATATAATCATGTCAAATCTTAAACATCAATTCAATATTCTAAGCATAACTAGGGATAACTTCATAACCTGAAACTACAATTTAATAGGTTATCTTACATGTGAGGGGGCTTAACAAAATCTTTGAAGGACACAATTCTGGAAAATTGACAAACGACCCAGATGGAATGAAAAAGAGAAAGTCAAAAGTGAACATAAATGATTGCAAACAGAATATTCAAATGCTAAAGATCCCAAGATTTTGTGGGACAAAATTAAAGTAAGATTTGGACATCAGAAGAAAGTCCTATGACCCTCATTAATGAATCAATGGAACAAGTTATGGTTCTAAGATTACAAAAGTGACATTTCATATAACTCTGCTATGCACCAGATTATAGCACAATTAGAATTTTGTGGCACAATTATAACTAAAAAAGAAAAGTTGGAAAAATTAAATAGTAATGAGAAATTATTGGTGACATATAATTTGGCAAAGATAGAATAGTAATATCAATTATTTACTTAGTATAATAATTATCTACTTTGTCTGAAGTCCTTGGGGTTTACTCTAAGGCAATGTGATTGGGAATTCCTCTGTATATAGATGTTACTCTGGCCAATGTTTGTCTTAAGTTTTTGGGGATTATTCCAAGGCATTGGTTTGCAATTTATTAATATGAAGATGTTATTTTGAACTCATAATTATCCGATAAAATAATGTCACTCCACCAAATAGAATCCTTCTTGTCCACCACCAAAATATCTCCAATCAAAACTTTCAACTTCGGGTTACCGTATCTAGCCTCTAGAATGTCATGCCAAACCGCATCCTTTTTCGTAAGAATTCTCCACTTCCATTTACTAAGCAAGGAAGCATTCATGATTTCCTCATTTTTGACACCTAAACCTCCTTCAAGAGATTTACACATCGTATCCCAACCGACCCAATTAATCGACTTTTTAAGATCACCTCCGCTCCAAAGAAACTTGCTTTGAATTGATCTAATCTCATTCAACACCTTCTTAGGGGCCTTGTAAAGGGATAGCGAGTATAATGGAATAACGTTACGTTAAGAACCGAATATCAACACCATTCTACCCGCCATACTAAGGTACGAGCCTATCCACACGGACAATATTTTTCTCAACATCAAAATAAGATCTTTCCACATTGAGAGTTTCCTAGGATTATCACTCACCCTAACACCAAGAAATTTGAAAGACAATTTCCCCACTTTACAAGAGAGAAAAGAAGATACGGCTTCCATGAACCAATCACCCACATTAAGCCCGTAATGATTACTCTTATGAAAGTTAATCCGAGAACCCGACATCAACTCGAACCCTCTAAGAATATATTTCAAACTCCACAAGTTTGCGGTATCTCCTTCGGCTATAATAATAGTGTTGTTCGCGAATTGTAGCATATCCACCTCCTTATCACCTTTGAACTTAAAATCACGAAATTCCCCCATTTCTTTTGATTTCTTCATTAAGGCTGTAAGAACCTCCATCTTTAAAACATATCTTACAAAATTCCAACTTACTCTATCATACGCCTTCTCGAAATCTACTTTCAACACCACACAACTTATTTTCTCTCTCTTTGCTAGATCCAACACCTCATTCACCACAAGAACGCCATCCGAAATATTTCTCCCCGGTATAAAAGTCGTTTTATTAGTCGAAAATAATTTCCAACCACACTTCTCAATCTAGCCGCCAACAACTTTGCCAAAATCTTGTACATACTTCCCACTAGACAAATAGGACGAAATACATTCAAAGATTGTGGATTTTTCACTTTAGGGACAAGGCTAATAAAAGACGACATGCAAGCTTTAGTGAGTCTAGCCCTTTCATGAAAGTTCTTCACAAAATTAAGAACATCTTTCTTGATCACCTCCCAATTCAATTTGAAGAATTCCAAAGAATAACCGTCCGGCCCGGGACTTTTATTGCCATCACAAGACCACACGGTGTCTTTAACCTTTTCTTCTGAAAACGGTCTCTCCAACCAAACGACATCACCCTTACTCAAACTTTTAAAAACTAGACCCTCCAGAAACGGTCTCAAGTGATCTTCCTCCTTAAAAAAAATTAAGAAAATAGCTTTTAACCTCCTCTTTTATATTATCAACACCTTCCACTCTACCATTATTGCCTTCCAAAGAAGTAATAGCATTTCGTCTTTGCCTTTCCTTTATAGAGTTATGAAAAAATCTTGAATTCTTATCCCCCCTTTCAACTAAAGATTACGGGACTTTAGCCGAAGCATGCATTCTTTGACATTCAAATAATTCCAAAGCTCTTTGGTAGATTCCCTTCTCTCAAGAACCAAGGAATTAATGTTACCTCCTATACTTTCCACAATCTCCTTGTCAAGTTCGTTTATTTTATCCGTCTCTTCCTCCACCTTTAAATCAATCCACCCAAACACTTCCCGATTCCAAACCCGAAGCCTCGCCCGCAAACTTTTTGATTTCTCATAAAGAACAAAATCCCCCATCCCATTAAGGATCAACTTCCTCCACTCTACTTCAACAAAATCCTTAAAACCCTCATGTTTAAACCAAACATTGTTAAACCTAAAAGGTTTTGGCCCCCATTCAACTATCCCCATATTCAAACGGATCGGAGCATGGTCCGATATATCTCTTCTATCAATTCTTTGATCTATCACTGCCCAATATTCTACAAAACTCCTCGTAAGTAAAAATCTATCGATTCTACTCATAGCCTTTTCATTATCTTTGAACCACGTGAATTTCCCTCCTACACAATTTATGTCAACCAAATCCATTTCTCTATAAAACCATGAAACTCCTCCATGCCTTAGGTATAACGAGTGCCTCCCTCACCTATTCTTTCATCTCTACTCAAAATTTTGTTAGTCTCCCACCACACACCATTCCTCATGCCCTCTTGAGCTCTTCTTGTCTACCAACGAACACCACATCAAATTTCTATCCGCCCTACTGCAAGGAGCATACACATTTACCAAGTTATACCCCACTCCCTTCCAACTAATATTAATCCCCACGTAACCTTTGCCCACAAAACTATAGTTTAAAGACAAAGCTCCTATCCTCCATAATATCACCGTTCCGCCCGCAGCACCTATGAAATTGCTTGTTGTCCTTTCTACATCCTTATTACCCCAAAACGCACAAGCTAAAGCCTCACTAAAAGAAGGTAATTTTGTCTCTTGAATAAAACATACATCGATTTTATTGGCTTGAGTCATATAACTAACTCTCTTCCTTTTGGAAGGAATTCCCCCACCCTTTATATTATAGGATAATAAATTCATGATAACAGATTATGAATTCCCTTCAAACACTTTAGTCCATCCTTATCTCTCAAATCCATATCCTCTATCAAATTCTCATTCAAAAGATCTTCCCTATCACTTGCCACCCCCAAAGCTACAATCGGGCTCCACACCTTCTTCCCCGCCTCTGAGTTTCTAAACATCCTCTTATTACATCGAACTATGTCTGATTCAGTAATAGAGATACAAGGATAAGACTCACCGGTAGAAATTGAGTCTTCAGAAGAGACGGGATTGGCCATCTTATTTCCAGCATTCTTCAATTTATCATATCTAGGAGCGATGCACGCATAGTATGAGGATGAGATTTTGACGTTTTTCCTCAAATCAGCAACAAATTTTTTTCTTCAGCTGCTGAGGTGGGAAGATTATATTTTTGTGTATTTTTAGCTGTTTAATTGAGCAAATATTTTTGCAAGCTTGGTCAAATGACAAAGTCCTAACCTGTTGGCCCATATTCTCCCCAGGCCCGAAAAAGTCCCTAGAACCACTTGACCCACTATCCACTTGGATAATGTCCGTTGGAATTCTTATTCCTCCTGAATCCCCCACACAGCTAACTTCTGAGCTGTCAACTCCGTCATCTAATTCATTAAATGCATTTTGCTTTAATTCCTCGATATCTGACACGTCTCCTTTTTCAAGTAAGTCAAAATCCACCTTTTTCTCCTTATATTGAAAAACCTCTTTTTTGGAGTAAGCTTTAGGCTGACACCTAGATTATCATCTTTTTTTGGGATTTCTTTCCTCCCGTCCCATCAGAATCTTCGACCACCACCCTTCCTATCTCCTCCGTCACCCCCAAAAAGTCCTCCGAGGCTTCATCACCTTCCTCCTCCGTTGGTACATATGTATCCGTATCAGATTCTCCCCTAAAATTCCTTCATTGAGTCTTTACATTAAAAAGCGACGGATCCTCTGTTATTCTAACAAGAAATGGAACTCCTTCTACTAGAATCTTAACAGTATCTTCCACCTTCTCCTTCCACTATGTTTTAATACAACCTCTTGTCTCATACATCCTATATCTCACCAGCGTCTCTTCACCACACTTCAAAAAGATACCTCAGACTTCTGCCAATGATATAAACAATCGTTCACCCCAAGCATGACATGGGATTCTTGTTATCTTCAACCAAGCGAATCTTTCTTTATCAATATCAGACAATTCCCATGGTTTGATGAGACTGAACCATTGCTCCCACCATAGCCTCCTTTCCTCTACAAAATAACTCTATTTCACCTTCGATCAAATCTTCCAACAAACATAAGTTAGGGCCCAAGATTGTTACTCTGATAGAAAAAATTCCTTCTTCAAAGAAAAGCTTTTTAAGGTCAATATCTACCCCTGGGTTCTTAACCACATTTGTATATGCTTTCCTGTATCAGTTGATATCTTCAATGCCTGGAGAAAAATGCAGATTCTTAACAATGTTTGCAACGCTCGTATTACCCTTGACAGCTCTTTTGTTTTGAAGAACTTCGACATATGACCTGTTCTCCCTTCTACCTTCGGAGCGATGAGCTTGCATCCAACCACCTTTCGTACCAGAAACTTCCCCCCTAACTTTCTCCACTTCCATCCGAAAAGAACTCTCATGCACGTTGTTACCTCTCTATAATCTGGGCAGATTTGCAAAAATCTTCCTCCCTTCTAGAACAATGTTATCCAACTTGATATACAACTTCACATCCTTTACATTGAAAAAAACTAACGAAGTCGTACCGTCTTCCTCGCTTATCTCTTCTTGATGGGATCACCACTTCGTCAATCTCACCCAGGTCCTTGAATTCGTAATAAAGGTTATTCGCCCTCCATTTTTCACCAAACTCTGTAACAAAGAAGGAGGTGTTGGACCCCTCCTCATCCACTTTCCTCTTTCCACGCTCTCCGCCCGCTATATCCCATTTAGTAGACACTCGCCACCTTCCCTTATAGCCACTGACCCCGCTCCATCCTCCTTCCCCATTCTTCTTCACTGCGTATTGTTCCTCCATACATGCACCTGTGCCCTAACCAAAAGTTAGAGAGAAGGGAGACTCTCTCCATCTCTAAAAAGTTTTTTTATTGATTCTTACAATTTTGATGGAGAGACACTTTTGTAACAACTTGTTTCTTAAATATGTTTATTCAAATTGTTTAATCTATATTATGATTAATATGTGAAGTGTTTATATAAGAGGAAAAATTGACTTTGAAGTATATCAATCGAGTGTTTAAACAAATTAATAGGAAAAATTGTCACAAAAATATTAATATCAAGATCTATACCAACATAAAATTTGGTTACACTATATAGTGACAAAAGAAAACCGTAGCTTAAAAAAAACCATAAATCTGTATCTCCAATTAGAAGTTGTTGGTTTAACTAAATGTTTAAATCATCGGCTAAATACCCGGAACTATAGCCTGTAGGGACGATAAAAATCTGTAGATACAACAATTTATGGATATAATAGAAATTTACCTACGCTTTTTGAGTGTCACTAAAAGTCAAATTTCTTGTAACAATATATAGTAATTTATGAATATGTTTTATGATATTTATTTTAATCTCACATGAGATATTTCATTTTTATTTTGACTATAAAAAATTTGTGGCCTCGAATTAACCGATGATCTGGATGGGAATAATGTATTTTTAAAATAAAAAAAAAAAGTGTATGAAAATTAAATGCATAATGTTGGTTGTGCAGAGACAATACATTTTAGAAGAAAAAAAAATTACAATTTAGGTGAATAACATGAGCTAACCAAAATTTAGAATGACATTAGTAGTCTTGGTGTTGAGATTCGATGCTACTAAAATTGATGTTGGGATTCAACGATAAACATCGACTCTAAGATTCACTTTGCTAGTAAGGTATTGTTGTGGATAAAAGTTACCAATGATACCTTTACCCGCGACTTTGTGGATGTTAGTAAGACCTAGAAGTTTAGTATTACCCAGGGTTGTTCCAATCACATTTGCTTTTGACTTTGAATAGCGACAAAAAAATTTCTTAAGCTCGTACATTTTACAAATGGATAATGGATCTTTCCCTTAATTACTTATAATAATTTGTGTCTATTCATCCAAATATAACAAAGATTTACTATAACTAAAAAAGACAAAGGGTCTGTTTGGTAAAAATAGCGGTTGACTGATAAACTAGCTGATAGCTTATAAGTTATACCTGATGGCCGATGATTAATAACTTATAGCTTATGACTGATGGTTGAGACTGATAACTGATAAGCTGATTGAAATGTTTGGTAAAATTAACAGTTCAAGTAACTGTAAAATGACATTAAAGATATTTAATACATAATTATTTAATTTGAAATTAAAATAAATTATAAAGGATAAAATGAGTTTATGCTAAAATAATAAAGATAAAATAGGAAGAAAAAATGATAAACTATAAACTAAAACACTATTTGAAATAGCGTCTGAAAAATAAGCTATAAGCTACTAAAATAAACTATAAACTAGTGATAAAAAGACTGTTATCAAATAGGTTTTAAATTGTCATATGAGCTTATAAGTTATAAGCTATAAGACATAAGCTCAAAATTATGCCTTACCTAACCGAGCCAAAAACTTTATAGATGTTACATATACTTCTCTTAATAGAACATTTAAAATTTTGAAAATGGATAAGCATTGTTAGCATTTTAATGTTAAATGGCTGGTTTGGAAGGAAGAACAACATGGATTTTATAGTGTCAGGTCGGGGTATCACATTTGGAGGAAGGTCAGGAAAAGAAATGGAGGGGTGGCCGTGAATGGTAATTGGAATAGCTTATGGAAGATATCGACACCGGCTAGAGTAAAACATCTTCTTTGGATAATTTGTAGGGAATGTCTCCCGACGAGAGTGCGACTCCGTCAGCATCATGTTTCATGTGTTCCTAATTGTTCGTCTTGTGATAACAGTTATGAAGATGATTGACATGTTTGTTTAGGTGTTTGGAAGCAATTTCCTCTTGGCGGGCAGCAGGTTTGTTTAATATTATATCTCTCCGTCTCCACTCTTTTCAGGATATTAAATCTGTTATTATTGATATTTGTTGCAAGGAAGATAGTAATATTGTTGGTAGAGTAGCAATAATGATAGAGTGCTTATGGTGGAATATAAATGATTGGGATTGTAATAAAGAGAAGGAAGAAGCTACTAAACTTGGTTGGCTAGCCTTGACAGCCTTGCACAAGTGGAAAGAATGATTTTCTGCTCAACAAGTTTGTCACCCCGAAGGTAATAATGAGAATTTTTTACAGTGGAGTCCGCCGCCGAGTGGTCTCTTTAAGTGTAACGTGGATGCGGGTTTTCACCGTCAGTTAGGGACAACAAACCGTGGTTGGTGTCGTCGAGATGATCATGGGGATTTTGTTGTTGTCGGAACTGCTTGGGATGGTGGTACATTATCTATTCTAGAAGTGGAGGCCTTAGCCCTCAAGGAAGCTATTCAAGGTGTTAGGTAGTCCATGGACTACGGTCAAACTTAAGTGGTAACTCAGAGTTTAATTTTATTATGTCTTCTATTAAGTTTTGTTACTAGATTTTCCCCACTTTGAAGTAAAGTTTATAAAGCGTCAAGCGAACTTGGATACCCATACATTAATTAAGGCGGCCAATTCTAGAACTCGACGCATGTTTGACGAGATTCCTCCTTATATTTCCTCTTATTTGAATAATGAAAAAAGTTAAATTTGCTTTTGTCAAAAAAAAATTGTTAAAAGATTCAATATTTGAAATATATAATAAATAATCAATAATGTAAAAATTTAAATTAATTAATCAGAAACAATGGTTCATAACAACAAGATAATCCTCATTTATTTATTTATTTATTTGTAACATTTATTTCAAATCTTCCATAGATTCTAAACAACATTATTCTTAAAGCAAATCCCAACCTTATTTATATATTCCCTTTTAACCTGACATGATTGAAAAAGGAGGTAAAATGGTTGGATTTGTAACTACATACATAAAAGAAAAGAGTGCCATAGAATCTTATTTCGACCTGCTTCCAAAGTTGTACAATTCGGCGGGCAATCTTGGCTTTGCTATAACCGTCAGTGGATCAGCAGGGTACAATAAACCTTCAGCCTCAGCGAGATTGATTCTTGGTATATTGGGAGGTATACTCCAAGTGAATCCTTGGAGCAACCTAGCCAATAACATAATAGCCATCGTGGTTCCAAGTATGGAACCAGGACAACCACGTCTTCCTGTACTAAAGGACATGAACCTTAAGTCCGGTTCTATCAAAGTTATATCCGGACCCTCATTCTTGAGATGGCGTTCTGGTTTAAATTTGTTTGGTTCAGTCCATACTTTTGGGTTTCTGCCAAGTCCGGTTCTTCCGAGTAACACATAACTACCCTTTGGTATCAAGAAATTTCCAACAATTGTATCGTTTATGGCAAAATGTGGAGGACTTAAATCTGTTATGGGATGGAGACGAAAAGATTCTCTTGCACAAGCCTTCAAGAAGTTGAGTTTAGGAATGTCTGATTCTTGAACTAACCTATTTTTTCCGACTACAGTGTCCAACTCTTCAGTAGCTTTTTGCAGTAGTTCCGGCTGATTTAACAGTTCGGCCAATATCCATTCAACTGCATTTGATGGATTGTCTAAAGTTGCCATCATCAATTCCTACATTAAATTTTAATTAGTATATCATTTGTAAGTATGGATACATAAAGAAAGATAACAGAAAGTTAAATCTTACAACAAGTTGAGCCTTGATTTCCTTCACTGTCAAGAACGGATTATTATTTTCATCTTTTAGGTTGATCAAAACATCTAGCAAATCCTCTTCAACTTTCTTTGATCCATCCCTCCAATGTTTGATTCTTTCTTCAACAATGGGATCATGACACTTTTTCATTACCCTCATTGCATTATTGATCTTGCTTTTATGACCATCTAGGTCTAGTAGACTCATTCCTGGGATAAAATCTGATAGAGAAAAAGAAAAAATATAATTAAGCAAATCTAAAGCAGCATTAACTTGTTCAACCTCCTCAGAACCAGGCCCTCCATCCTTCATACCCTTTCCAATGTATCTGGTACTCAAAAAGAGTTTCCTAAACACATTACTACAGTAATGTAGTATTGCGATTCTAACATTCATAGGGCTACCATTATTGCTGCATTTGTTGTACACATAAAATATTAGATTATCAGCTTCTTCATTTCTTTTTCCTCGAAGCCATTCATGCTTGGACGGATTAAGCAAATCTTTGACAATAATTTTCTTCATCTTTTTCCATTGTTCTCCATACGGTCCTAACATTGTAGTTAAGTATCCGTTGGAGATGATACCAGTGGACATGGTTTTTGGTCTTGATGCAAAATTAGAATCATGTTTTTTGAAGAATTCAAGTGCAATGGTAGGACAATTAACGACGACGAGATGAATATTCATGAGCCGAAAACATATTATTTCGGTATTCATTTCCTTCAACATTCTATATATCCATGCATGAGTAGGTCTGTTTGCAAGCATTTCAAAAAGATTACCAACAATAGGCAAGGGTTTTGGACCTGGAGGAAGTTTAGGTTTGTTAGGGTTATGGTATCTAATGGTTTTGATTACCATATACCCAACAATTATAACAAGGAAAAGAGACCATAAGGACTGAGGCAGTAACACGAGGAAGCTAGGGGTGTAAATCATGCTTTGAAAATATATTCTCGAGAAATATCGTTAGAGGGATGAGCTTGATCAATTATGAGAAGTGAGGCTCCTATTTATAATGTATAATTTTATGTATATCTTAATTCACCAACTTTAAGAAAAAATGGTTTATTCATTATGGTGTAAAATAAATGTTCAAAGACATATCCTTTTACTAATTTTAATTAATACTCCTTCCATTCTTTATTTTACAAATAAATATTTACTTTTTAAATTCATTCAATAAATAATGGATTTGAATTATATACAAACCAAATATTTTATTTATTTATTAAATTTAAAAAATAATTTTTTTTCTTATTTTAAATAACTATTATATTTTTATAATTGGATAAAATCATACTAAACAGCCATAAATACCATTTTAGTTAAGGCTTAAATATGTTAGTGGTCCCTATAAACATGACACTTTTCACTTATAGTCTCTACAAAAAATTTTATCGAATTTTAATCCTCACAAAATTTTCCGTCACGAATTTTGGTCTCTCCCGTTAGATTACTCTAACGGAGGCTTACGTGGCACACCACGTCAGTAACAATCAACATTAAAGAAAAAGAGGCAGGAAAATCAAGTTAAATCCCCTTTAATTAACTTAAAAAACAATAATTTTTTACAAGCAATTAATCAAACCGTTGCTAGGAAAATCAAGTTTAAATTCAGCTATAATGGCAAGTATTTTGGATTGTGATTTTAAGGTACTATACATATGAACAAGTATTTGAGTCTTCTCTCAAATGGGTTGGTTACATATAAGTTATTCATTGATGTAACATTTATGTTCAAGGTTGAAAATATCTTATTCAACATTGAAGTTGTTTCTTGAGTAGATTTGATCTCTCCTGTAACTAACTGTTCATATTTATTTGTACTAATATGGACACATTGATGCATAGTCTGATATAAGTATAATTAACTCTTAAAACATATTATGGGTTTGTGAAACTTGCCTACAAGAGAATTAACCCCATATTCATATTCATAGACATACAAATCTACTATCCATGCAAACTATAGGATAAGCAGGTCCACTAATCCTAATACTCAAAACCCAACTCTACTTATAGCTGCTAAATCATTGAGGTCTATGGTTGGACCGGTTCATTTAACTTAACAACCGATCCAAATTAATTAACATGCACGAATTCAAGTCGTCATTAATGATGTTTTTTTTTGTTTATAAAAATCATAAAGTCAAAGAATAAATAACAACAATATAGTTATAGTAACAACTTCACATATGTTATCATGAATCACTTAAATTAAATATTTAAAAAATTATTTTAAAAAAAAGTTAGACTAAAACTTTGTTTCTTATAAATTTAAAAAATTGTATTTTAAAAAATGATTTTATGAATTTTTTTAAATATATATACTATTAATCTTTCGAACAATTCTTTTAATGGATTCATTCCACAAAATATTTGTCAACTTATCAATTTGAATGATTTAGATATTTCTTCAAATAAGTTAGAAGAAATAATGTCTATAAAAAAAGGATGTCTTCTAAATTTGTGGCATCTGAATCTTTTTCATAATGCAAAAACCATTTGTCTACCAAGTATTTGATTAATTGTTTGTGAGAAATTATTATTTTTTCAGTTATTTAAAGGGGGTTTAAAACCCCCGCAATATGCCTCTTTTTCTTGAATTATGCTTTGTCAGACGTGGCCAGACATGTGGCATGCCACGTAAGCCTCCGTTACATCAATCTAACGGGAGGGACCAAAATTTGTGGCGGAAAATTTTATGAGGAACAAAATTTGACGAACTTTTTTGTAAGGACTAAAAATGAAAAGTGTCATATTTATAGGGACTAAAAACTTATTTAACCCTTTGATTAATTATAAAAATTTCACTAGAAAAAATTCTTAGGGTATAAAAATATCCATTATCATTTTAAATGGTAAGTATGAAAGACAATGGTTGAGGTGGGATGCATCCTATAAATTAAAGAAAAGAAAGGGAGAAAAATCAGATTACATAAATGGATAAAGTATTAAAAGACACTTTTTTTTGTATTAATAAAGAATAAAAGTTCTAAAGAACTTGATTACAAGAGGACGGAAACAAAGCCAACCAATTACCTAACTAAATAGAATCTAACTTAAGTAAAATAAAAGATTTTTACTAAACTCATAAAAGTTACAATTGGGTTGCATAATTTTCCTGATATACGACACCTCCAAACGAGCTCGTTACAACTCCAAACCACATCTCTCATGTTCCAAGTAGAGTTATTGAAAATAATTTCATTCCTACGTAACCAAAGACTCCACACTATTTCCAACCACACATTTCCCACATTACCTCATTGACTTTCTTTTGATGACAAAAAGAACTCTGATTCCAAAAATTCTCTTTAAAGTCAAACACATTGTGCAAATTGAATTTTGATTTGGATTTCATGTGAATTATTTGTGTTTGGTGAAATTTATTACTATAAGGCATATCAAGATCATCTAGAAATGGATTACGACTTATATAAACTTTTGAATTCCAAGTCTAATGTAGTTAGTGAATGTTGAGATGTGGAATTCATTGAAAAAATTATCACAAAAGATAAGAAAATCGAAATTTCCACAAATGAGAAGAACCTCGTGAGGAAACAAATTATTTAAACACAAATTGAAAATTCGTCAATGATTGTTGAAAAACAACTCGAACTTAGAATAAGCAGAAGTCTGAAAGGTTAGGGATTTATGACCGAACAAAATCGATTGTTGACATATTTCCTTATCTAGTAGAAGAAAATAGTGTGAATTTTGTTTGTAATATTCCTATTATTCTTCAAGTGGAAGATGATCCTAAGAATTACAATGAAGAAGTAACTTCAAGGGAATTCTCTGGGAATGATGTTATCCAAGAAGAAATGGATTCAATCATGTCTAACCATACTTGGGAATTTATTGATCTACCTAAAGGATCAAAACCCAAGTAAGTGTTTAGAAGAAAGTATCATAGTGATGGTACACTAAACACCTACAAGGATAAATTAGTAGCCAAATAGTCTTAGATAAAAGGAAGATGTTGATTACTTCAACACATATGAACTAGTAGCAAGCACAATAATATTTAAAGTTTTGTTTGCATTAGCTTCATTGCAAGACCTTATTGTTCATCAAAAGGTGGTTAAAAACGAAATTCCTAAATAGAAATCTCGATGAGGAGATTTACATGGAGAAATCAAAAGGTTATATGCTTCCTGGTAATGAACGAAAGATTAAAAAAAAATAAATAAATAAATAAAAGAGGAGACACACAACTTAGGGGGAGACTTTTAAATCTTATCAAAACACGAATTCAAAGAGTTTGTCATCATCAAAAAGGGGGAGATTTTAAAGAATATATCTTATATCTAGTTTTGATGAAGACAAAGACTATCAAAGAAGAAAAGGATCAAAAGTGTCATGCACATCAAAGATAAAGTTGATCAAGAAGGTTGAACATAGAAATTCAAGTGAATATTTGAGACAAGAGAACTGAAATAAGGTACTCATTGCAATTTATACTATATTACTTTAAATTGCTCATAATTTCATGTCTCACTTCATCAAAAAATCTTCTTATATCATCATGCATTTATCTAAAAATCGTCTTCATCTACATCTCGTGACAAGTGTTTGTACACAAAGTTGTGTGAGAATATTGTGATATTCCTTTGTCTCTATGTGGATTACATATTGATCATTTGAAACAAGATGAATGGAATCTTAGAAACAAAGAGGTTTCTAGCTTTCATATTCAAGATGAAAGATCTTGAAATAATGGACACTCTTTTGGATCAAAGTAAAGCGAAAGAGTGGGGGTTAAAAACATAGTCAAACATACTATATTGAGAAAACTTCCACATTCAAGATGAAAGACCTTGGACGAGTTGACATTCTTTTGGGGATCAAAGTAATGCAAAAATATCGGAGGTTATGAGCTTAGTCAAATACACTTTGTTGAGAAAGTTCTTGATAAGTTCAAACTATCACGTTTCAAGAAAGTGAATATTCAATTTGATCTTAGTGTCAAAATGATGATGGAAGATTTGTGGTCATATTAGAATACACAAGTGAAATTGGTTTTCTAGTGCAATGTACTATATTCGACATAGCATTTGAAATTAGTAAATGAGTAGATTTACTAGCAATCTAAATGGTGAGATTTTAATTTTCGATCACAAGGATTTTTTTATTATATTTTGAAAACCAAGTCTTGACCTCCATCATGGTAAGTTTCCTGCCATATTAGAAGGATATACCAATATGAGTTGGATATCGAGTGTTGGAGATCATATATTTACAACTAAGTGGATATTTACACTAGTTAGGGGTGAGATTTCTTAGAAGAGCAGGAAACAAGCATGCATCAATCTCTTGACCATGAAACCATAGTGTATGGATATCGCTTCCACTGGTTAAAGAATTTGAACGATTGAGGGACCTTCTGTTGGAAGTTCCATTGGCTATAGACAATATTTCAAAGGTCTTAACACAATGTGACAGTTAAGCCAATTTAGCAAGAGAATTCAGATAACTGTAAAATGAAAACTCTGGTCACTAAAGCCTTAGACATTCTTTTATGAGAAAATTGATTAAAGATGTAATTATTTCATTCACATATGTACGATCGATCTATAATTTGAATAAATCATTTACTAAACTACTGGCCAGGGATTTATTGAAGACAACCTCGAGAGGTGTGAGGTTGAAACTCCTTGAATAAGCGTTCCGAAAATGATAGCAACCCAATCTGAAGTTAATACATCTTAACCTAAGAATCAATGGGTAACAACAAGTCGTTGATTTGGAAGTTAGTGCAACATTTTGTGACAATGTTGACTATTACATAATTGAGGGTTGATTTTTTTTTTAAAAAACTCTTAATGAAGTTCTATATCGAGGAGGATATGTATCTCAAGAAATAGATACAAACTGAACTTCACCTATATGAATTTCAAGATGGTGTCATCTTAAAGTGAGAGTTGGGGTTTCTCTCATGAAAAATTCATGAAAACAGGAAAAACACATTTTCATACCCCAAAATTTGCCCATCTTGTAACACCCTTCTAAAACCCCCGCGGAAAATATAATAATAATCAGAGTAATCATACAGCAAGGATGTTACAATTAATAATATAAAGAAAACTCCAAGTCGTTTGTCATGCTTTATTAGGATTAATCCAAAAATATCAAAACACATGTTCAGCACAGCGAAACCTCATTCAACAGTATTATAAAACATCACCAATAAAGTCAACGATACGTAATCCAAAATGGTAACATAGCGTATCACAAGTAACTCTAAGACTATCTTTCCCAGTGTTACAAATCAGAGCATGACTCGACACGAACTACGGACTAGCCTACGAGCTATCCTCACCAAATCAAGATGTCGCTACTCCTTAATCTGAAATCATCAAAGTAAGGGTGAGTTTCATTCGAAATTAATAAGCATTATACAGTCATAAGTAATAAAATATCATAGCAATTATCATCCACCCAACCATACATGTATTCGGAATTACTACAAACAAGCAAGCATCAATTCACACGTATCACCTACCACATTACACAATCATTTAGTTATATCATGCTATAATGCACATGAATGGACTGACACTATGCATGTGGTACCATACATGGGCTAAACCCATCCAACTGATCTTTTCATCACCAAGATACAGTCCAACCAGCACAAATTCCTCACAATGGGAATTATGCCCACCATTTTGATCCACAACGTCATCGGGATCCATCACCAAAATGTATTCGAATGAATGCAACGTATAACATGCTTACAACATCACCAATCCGATGTATTACATCGTCTCATTATCAATCACCAATTCATCACCAATAAGCATGCATATGTTTTAGCATTCATACAAGTATATCACACGCATACATGTAAGACATCACCCAATAAATAATATAAACAAGATAAAAACTCGGAACCACGTCCATTTCACCCATTCATCATATAGGCTATTAAATCATCTTCGCAGTGCCCCAAACGACACATAAATCAGACACTCGGATCAAAAGTTATGGGTTTTTAAAATAAAAACAATTTTTCAAAAACACACAGTAGAACTTGGTTCCTCCCTATGCGGAACCCGGTTCCTGGATGTGTCCCAAAACTCGTCTCCGATTTTTACTATGGGGAACCGGGTTGTCTCTAGCTGGGAACCGGTTCCCAGCAACCCAGAATTCCCATGCCTCTGTTTTTGTAATGGGAACCCGGTTCCTCCCACACAGGAACCGGTTCCTACGTACCTGCGACAGCAATTTCATAGTTTTGACAGCAAAATACTTTTCCCCATTCAACCAATTCGTCCACAAACGAATATCACACATAAACATCACCAAATTACACATTGTAACATATTTCAAACAAGTTTTAAACACCAAATAACAACATATATCATGGTTATTATCAAGATCATGCAAAACTATGAAGGTTTATCAAAACCTAACAAAATCCCCAAACCTGACACATCCGATTGAACTAAATGACAGTCCTAATCAATCCTACTACCCATAATCGCATAAGGATTACTAACCCGAAGAATCCCCCCTTACCTCAGAGTCAAATCTTCGAAGGTCCTCTTCCTCTTTGGTTCTTCTCCTTTTCACGTACTTCTCCGTTCCTCAGACTTTTTGCTCTCTTGCTTCTAACCTTCTCTTTTCCAATTTCCTTTATTTTTATGAAAAAAATAAAATGTCTTAATAGACTTACATAGTTAACACCCCCCCTTCTGCTAACTAATACAATAAGCCCAAAAGCCAATATTTCATTATTTTCCAAATAATTCCCAATAAAATGTTAATTCCAATAATTTATTTAAAAACTTAATTAAATTAATAAATAAGAATTTACGGGGTATTACACATCTCATCATACCTTCAAAGCTCATACAGAGGTTCAAGGCTTAAGGGTTAATCTAAGGCTCACTCTCCTAATCAAAGACCTCCTGAACTAGGGTTTTGCATTCTTTTAAGAAAATTGATGAATCAAGGTCTCCAATGGATTTCATATGGCTTATTAGGTTTCAAACTATTTCTATGACAAAATTCAAGCTTCAATTCCCAAGATTACTCAGTCAATTGCTCAGATAGTCAACAGTTGACTAGTTTGACCTAAGTCAACTATAGTCAAATTACAATTAAAACTCCTGATTTTGGTAAATATCCTTATTTTGAAGTAACATTCATCATTTGATCAAGGGTTGATCATGATTCATCAGGGAAAGTTCAAAAATCAACAAAATTCAAAGTTTCTAAATTAGGGTTTTTTTGACCTAAAAGTCAACTGAACTTTTACCAGCCATAACATTCACATAGAACATCAGAAATTTCCCAACCAAAGCCTATTTTGAAGAAAATTGAATTCTATACAACTTTGTCTCTCTAAAGCCAAGTCCAGAAAGGCACCATTTGAGATATATGAGCCAATACATTACAGGTCCTTCTAGGAGCTCGCAAAAAGCAATTTTTTCTCAAAAGCCATATCATCAAGATAAAATCTCCAAATGAAAAATATTATCCAAAGTGGATTGTATAGGACATCTTGAGCTTTTCAAAAAGTCCTAGATCATCTCCATATGATAAAAATTGAATGAGTTATGGTTTGCACAAGTTGGTCGATTTTGAGAAATTACACTTCATGCAAAATAGAGAATTTTGATATTTTGAGTTCTTGGGCCTAAGTTTTTTATTTCAAACATATACATGGACCATACCAAGACTTACAAACCTATTTATTTTATTTTTATGATATTTATTTCATTTATTTGAATTTTATTCATTTAAATGTTAAATAAATTATGTAAAATATGAAATAATTAGATTTTATCAAAAGAGTGATTTCCCAATCAAATCCAATCATCCAAACATGATTAATATGAATTAAATTTCGTTCAAAAGGGATTGGAAAATATTGAAAACAATAAAATCCAAAAATAGCAAGTTTTTACATTATTTTTCAATCAAATACTTTTCTCTTTGAACATGAGGTCCAATCCCACAATTCAAACCTAATTCACGCACATATATATACACAAGACCTTCAGCAAGGAGGGGAACGAATATCTGGCCAAGAGAATAGGGTTCAAATAAAAGAAAAGTTTGCAAAAACATAGGGCACATGAAGAATTATTTTCAGGAAGATTTAAAGACAACCAAGGCTCCTGCTTCAATTCTGAGACATTAAAGGGTAAGGTACTACCAAGAGGTGAGCCCGGTGATACTCATAATGCGTGCATCATGATCATCTATTTTTCATGCGTGTTTAATCTTCGTATCTTGCATACTGTCATGTTTTGATTTAAATCAATGCTGTCTTTAAGTTCCTACTATGGTTTAGAGAAGCTTTGGATCATGTGGGTGAAGCTGTGACGTAAATAACAGGTGTTGCCATTGTTAGGGCAAGAACGACCTCGTCCTTCGTATCCCTACATATGGGCCGTTCCAATCAAAACCGAGGTCACCATTGAATTTGTGGCCCTCGATTTAGTTAATCTGGTTTGTCTTCTTGTTGGTTTCTTGTTGATTTCGCAGGTTCGAAACATGGCCATGGAGAAGAAGAACCTGGTGAAGAATCCGCAGGTATGGACCCAGCAAAAAGCGCGTGTAATTCCGCAAGTATGGCGAGGAAGATGATGAACAGTCCCCTGAGGACCACTGGACCGTGCGTATGCGTGTGTGATTGGCCGGTCCACGAGTTCTCTCTCTCTCTCTCTCTCTCTCTCTCTCTCTCTCTCTCTCTCTCTCTCTCTCTCCGTAGGCATGGCACAATCTTGCTGGCTGGTCAACATTCTCTATATTCTCTATCTCTCCGTAGGCGTGGCACAATCTTGCTGGCTGGTCAACATTCTCTATATTCTCTATCTCTCCGTAGGCGTGGCACAATCTTGCTGGTTGGTAACAATTGATGCTACGACCCCAAGGTTCCCAGTTCGATCCTTGAGAGGGTCACTTTTATTTTTAAGGCTTTGTGTTTTGCAGATTCAGCGCAGACAATACCATGCGCCCTACGATGCACTCACCTCTACCAACTGTCTGATCGATGTGAGGCCAGATCTTACGCTCTAGAGCCTGCTTCCCACCATGGACCTCCAGGACATACGTACACCAGATCATCACCCCTCAATTGGTTCTTTTGATTTCTTTTTTTATTATTTTTCTGCTTTTCTCCTTTTTTTTCTTTTAATAATTATTTTTAGAATTAACTTTTAACCAAATAACTATTAGGTTTAGCTTTATTAGTTTCATTAGTCAATATAATTTAATAATTAAATTAGTTAATAATTTTAAATTAACTTTAGTTTTTTAATTAAATTTAGTTTAGATTAATAATTAATTAGGATTAATAATTTAGATTTAGGTTTTTAATTAATTAAGATTAATTTTAAATAATTAGGGTTTAATTTTAGATTTAGCCTTTAAACTTCACAAACCTTAGGTAACCCTAGAAGTCTTAGGTAGATGTTATCCATTAACTTGATTGTTTTTACTAACCCTTTTTATCTATTATTACAATAAGATTTGATTTAAAATCAGGGTTCGCCCCTTTTCAAAAACCTTTACCTTTTAATTTTAATTTGTGTTAATTTGCCTTTTATTTTTGCCTAATATTCATTTACCTTTTGCCTTGCCTTGCTGGCATGTTCTATTAACTGTGGTTAACTTGTTCCCCATTTTGGGGTTTGCCTTTATTATGTTTTTATCGTTTGCCTAATTTTTGTATCTGCCCCAAAGCCATGTAATTGTTTAGGGTTTTATTTTTCTGCCTTTGTCTTTCCGTCTTTATTTTTCTGCATTCACAGGTGTTTATTGTAATAGCGTAGGATCTTTAATTTTTGCCTTATATTTCTGCGTGGTTAGTAATCCTAGGGAGTGCAAGCCTTGTTAAAATGAATTAGACCACTAATTATAAGATAAATATTCGAATTGAACCACATGATTGTGCCACACACACACCTTTAGAGTAGCCCTTCTTATGCTGCCTGTTGCCTTTTAATTACGATTCTAAAATAGTCAAGTCCCTCGATTCCGAGGATACCTAAAGCAAATGTTGCCTTAATTCATTGAAATCATCATAAGATTTTGTCCCTCAATGCTGCCTCGGAAATAAAGGTGATTGTCCCATTGCTAAGGTATCCTCGTCTGTTGCTTAAATGACTATTCTATCCTTCCCTAAAGATTACCTACCCTCTATATGGTAGGGACAGTTTTATGGCGAACGATACTTCCCCGATGACCCTTTACATCCAATGAAAAGACTTCCTACCCTCATATGGTATGGATAGCCCTTTCAAACTGAAAAGCTAAAAGAACAATTTTTCTAACTTAGGGTAGGTACTCCTGATTGCTTGCCATATTCAAATTCAAATTCAAAATTCCAATCTCTTTTTCCCACTTATTTTCAAATATTTTCAAAACGAGGCTACGCTTATTTACAAGCTAAAGTCCTTAAGCAAAGTCTTTTCCTATTCACACACTACACTTCAAACATTTTGAAAACAAAGTGAGCTAAGCAATTAAGAGCCCATGGATAACCATGGATAAAAAGGGTGCTTACACCTTCCCTTTGTATAACCTACCCCCCGAACTCAAAGTCTTTTAAAAGGTCTTTTTCTGTTCTTTTAGCCTTTCCAATTGAATAAAATAAAAGTCGGTGGCGACTCTTGCTATCCGCAACATTTTTAAAAAGTCAGTTCTCCCACCGTATTACACACATGGCCATAAATAATGTTAGGCGAGATATGTAGGCGAAGAACCTTTAAAGAGTGTGTGTATAGTAACGTCGGTCTGATCACATGGGATAACGGTTCAAAGCATAGCTACCTAACGTTCCGATTAGGCTTTGTGTTGTCTTTACTAAGGTTAAGTTCAAATCAAAAGATACCTAACTGTATTAACACTCTTTTTCTTTCTACTTTCTGGAATTGATCTTGTCATTATTAGAACAAGTGGGGGATTGTTGTAATTATTATAATAGTTGTTCCAAAATGACAAGAGAAGTGGATTTGAAAAATGGAAACACTTCATGAAGTGTTGTAGAATGAAACCATGCAACTTTTGAAGTGTGTTGTTATAGGTCAATCATTGTGACTTTTGATAAAAGACATTGTTTCACCAAGGTTCGCAACCTTGTGAAACAATACCAATGTGGCCTATAAGTAATTCATTCTTAATTCAGAAAAATACAACACTAAAACGCAAATCCTCTAGAGTAAATTCTAGACACTCTTTGCTACATTTGAGTTTTCGTCGGTCTTGCGCAGACTCGAGAAGGTTGAACTATCCTGAGTATTCCTGTATAGAAACTCTAAGGCAATTTGAGAGTGCTTGAAATACTATAAGGAAAGTGTTCCGTACGCGATTCTAGCCTCGAATCATTCAGTTTAAATTAATTTTCTAACAATACCAACAACATAAAAAAGTATGGGACAAAGATTCTTCAACCTCATCACAAAAGACACATGAAAGATTTGAAGAAGAATTAAGGATACCTCTTTTCATAAGGGAGTCTTTAGAAGGAATCTTATTTTTAAAACATCTCCACCCGAATTAAGGATAAACTTAAAAAAAATATATGTCAAAGATATGAAATAAGTAACTTCTTTTAAAACGGGCAATTGAGAATAACTTCGAACCTGTACTTCAATATATGATATATCAGATATCTATCCATAACTTTAAAATAAAAATAAAAATTATAGGGTAATAAAATATTTCAAAACAAACTTTTTTATGAGTTTCCTAATGTTATAAATATTTGTCTTTTACTAAAACAATTATAAGTAATTAGGGTCATCTATTAGCAAATTCGAAAATTGATTCCATTTTACCATGTTCTTGTCTTGTTTATTTTAGAATTTATTTAACCTGCGTATTTGTGTAACAAGAGTTTAAAGATAGTGCACTGTCAGTGTAAAATTCTTTACACAGTCAATGCATCACAATCCTTAAAAATAAATACTTTAAATATTATTTTAAGAAAAAGTCAAACATTTATAAAAGTTAACAGTTTGGATTTCACTGACAGTGTAAAACTGCTTTACACTGTCAGTGTACTTCCATTAAATCCGTGTAACAATGTCACCAAATCTTTAAAATTTTATCATATTAGAAAAAAGAAGAAAAAAAAGAAGAGAAAAAATAGATATTTTTTTGCCTAATCAGTACTAGAAATTAAAATGAATATAAAAATTAATGGATCACACAGAGATTTATGTTTAATGCTGGGAGTTTTTAAAGCGGGATGTGGGAGATAGATTGTGGACAATCATTGTTGATTTGGGGGTGGTGGATGTTGAGGGCCAGAATAAAATTGGGTGTAGGAATGGAGATGTGAAACAAGGAGGTCATATAGAAAGGCAAGGAAGGAAGGAGCTCATAAACAATGTGCAATGATTATAGGATCATTAGACATTAGAGGGGGAGTGAGTGCACTCAAAAGAAGGAGAATGAGTTCTATGATTAATAAAGAGAAATCAGATATTTTTCTTATCCAAGAAACAAAGGTGACTAATATGAGTGATGCGGTGGCTAATAGTTTTTGAAAAACAATGCAGAACATAGTCATTTTCAATGTTAACAAAGTCTTAATCAAATACAAGAAAAAGTTCATCCTAAAAATATATTTCAAAATTCTTTCAAATCTCAATTGAATCCATCATAAAACTAACATTTATTTCAACAATCAAAGTAGTTCACCCTATAACATAACATAATTGTAAAATGAATTAAAACATGTAGGTTTGATGAAAATGCCTTAGCCTGTCCTATTCAAATACTTCAAAAACTATACAAATCTATTTTTAATCGAGGCTTTGCTACAATCGTTAGTGGATCATGAAGAAGCATACCACCTTTGGACTCGACAAGATTGATTTTTGATATATTAGGATGTGAACTCCAAGTGAAGCCATGGAGCAACCTAGCTAATAAAAGAATAGTCATTGTGGTGCCAAGCATGACACCAGGGCAACCACGCCTTCCTGTACTAAAAGATATAAACTTCAAATTTGGCTCTGTCAAAGATATATCAAACCTATTATTCTTCAAATGGCGTTCTGGTTGAAATTTGTAAGGTTCACTCCAAACTTTTGGGTTTTTTCCAAGTCCACTTCTTCCAAGCAATACATGGCTACCCTTTGGTATCAAGAAATTTCCAATTATTGTATCATTCATTGAGACATGGGGAACATTGAAAGTCGCTATGGGATGGAGGCGTAAAGCTTCTCTTGCACAAGCCTTCAAGAATTTGAGTTTAGGAATATCAATTTCTTGGACCAACCTATCTTTTCCAACTATATTGTCCAATTCTTCTATAGCTTTTTCCATTAGAACATGTTGATTTAACATTTCAGCCAATGTCCATTCAACAGCATTTGAAGGATTGTCTACCATTGCCATCATTAATTCCTGCATAGAAGTTTCATAAACATTTTAATATCAGTTTAATTTAAATCTACTAAGCATATATTCAACAGAATCTCACAATATAAATATTATGACATTTTCTTATAATTATGATTAATAAAATCTTGAACACAAATTATTATAAAAATAAAAACTAGAGATAGTAACACATAAATTTTGGTAAAGGTGTTGTTAAAATTTTACTCATCTTCCATTAATTTATAAAATTAAACATTGGTTGAATGGTATCTCAATGAATCTTGGAATATCTATATTGTGATAAATAGATATGAGACATCACCAGTATTTATACTTGAATATTAAAAAAAACACGTTTTCGGAGATACATTTCCGAAAAGCGAAAACACCTTTTTTACAAAAAAAAGTACCTTTTCGGAAATGAACTTCCGAAACAAGGGGTAGTGTGGTAAATTCACCAGGGATGGGCAGGAAGGTTAGGAGGTGGGTGGAGAAATTTTCTAAATTTATGATGAGTGGAATTTTTGCAACTTTAAAAAAATGGTATGATTTAAAGGTGAGTTTGACTTAAAAAAAATAAGAGATTGTAGAATATAATTCTAGTTGTCATGCCTTAAATTTAAAAATTATTTACGAAACAGGACAAAAATCAGGATTAGAGACTGGACTAAATCTGAAGTTTTTGTCTCTCACTAAATCATGAGACAATTTTTTGTCCATAATACAAATTATTTAAAATACAAAAATACTATTTTATTTTCTATATAAAATATATATGCTTTCTCTTCCTCTTCTATTAATATTTTTATTATGAAAATATGAAAATATGAAAATACCCTTTATCCCTAATACAAGTATTTTAAATACGAAAAATACTCTTTTAATGTTTATTAGAAATATTTTTCTCTCTCATCCTTCTCTATTAATATTTATGATACCTTTTGTCCATAATACAAGTTTCAGTTATGTAAATATGAAAATACCATTTTTTTTCTCTTAAAAATATATACCTTTTTCATTCTCTTACTTTTTCTCCTCCTCTATTAATATTTACATTTATAAGGGTATAATGTAATAAGTTTTATTTGTGATATCTATTGTCCCTCAAACGTTGTACAACACAAAAAATTGTTTGGTAGTTTAAAAGTTTGTACTGTTCTGTCCAATTCTTACCATTTTACAAATCGAACCCACCCTAAATTATTTAAAATTTAATTAATATGATACAAATTAGGTTTTATGATATATGATAAAATTCTAACATGTACGAGAAAGATAAAAAATAAAAAAAATAAAAGAGTAAATGAAGTCTTACAATGATTTGTGCCTTGATTTCCTTAGTTGTCAATAACGGATTATTATTGACATCTTTTAATGAAATCAAAACATCTAGCAAGTCCTCTTCAACATTCTTTGATCCATCATTCCATTGTTTGATCCTCTCATCAATGAGACAATCATGATACTTGTTCATTATCTTTATTGCATTTGTTACCTTTCCTTTATGTCCATCTAAATCAAGTAACCTCAACCATGGGATATAATCAGACGCAGAGAAAGCATAAACATGATCAAGCAAATCAAAAACAGCATCAACATGTTCTTTTTCTTCAACACCGGGCCCTCCATCTTTCATTCCATTTCCGAAATATCTCGTATTAAAAAAATATTTTCGATACACATTTCCACAATAATGTTGTGTTGCAATTCTAACATTCACAAGGTCACCATTCTTGCATTTGTTGTACACATAAAACATAAGATTATCGGCTTCTTCGTTTCTTTTGTCTTGAAGCCATTGATGTCTGAGTGGTGAGAACAAATCATTAGCAACGATTCTCTTCATCTTTCTCCATTGTTCGCCAATGGGTGCAAATATTGTGGTTAACTGTCCATTGGAGATGATATCAGTTGCCATGCTTGTTGGTCTTGATGAAAAATCAGCATCATATTTTCTCAAGAATTCACGAGCAATGGTGGGACAAGTGACAGGGATAACATGGACATTTCCTAGGCGAATACATGCAATATCAGTGTTGAATTCTTCCATAGTTTTGTGTATCCACTCAGTTGGAGATTTGCTTGTAAGCATTTCAGGAAGATTGCCAACTATAGGCCATGGTTTGGGACCTGGTGGCAATTTTGGTATTTTTGGATTTATATTCATCAAGTGATAACTTAGGGATTTAATAATCATAAAGATAAAAAATATAACAAGTGAAAGGGGCCAAAAGGACTGAGGGAGTGACGAGAGGAAAGCAGGAGTGTATCTCATCATAGGTTGGAAAAAGATTTTCAAACAAAAACCTTAAGGTTGAAAAGGAACAATGCTTTAAGTGGTTGAGCTTGGTCACTTAAGAAGTTGTGGTTCTATTTATACTAAAGAAAATAATGTTTGGACATCCATTCGTATAATCTACTTCTTAAAAGAAAAAAAAAAGTAATAAAAAGTTTATGATGGTCAGATACAATTTGTTTAAATAAATATAAGAATTGATTTATGAGATATGTTATTCTTACACCAAAATCTTACATCTACATCGTATTTCACTGTTCACTAATATGGTGAACAGTGAAATATAATAATAAATTATTTTAAAAAATATATAAAAATTAATTTATGAGAAATTTTTTTTGGAATCTTGATCCAATGTCAAATTGGATGGAATCTTTATTTGGTTAGGGCTGCGAAATTTTTTTTTTAAATGAGGTAAATCAAAACACTCATATGATAGGGGTAAAAGGTATTTAATCCTTAAAATTTTATATTTTTTACTTTGTATTTTAAAATAATAAGAATTAATTCAACAATTTTGTAAAGTATTTAATCTTTTTTACACATTCAGTGTTTGACAACAACTCATATGTAATACTTTAAATGTGATTAAAATAAAAAATCAAACAGTTATAAAAATATAGCGGTTATAATTAACTAACAGTATAAAACTATGTCAGTGTATATTAATTAAATTCAAAGGACAAGAAATTAATTAATTTGCACTGTCGTTGTAAATTTTTTTACACAACCACTCCAATATAAATATAATACGTAGAATGTGACTAAAATAAAAATCAAACAGTTATAAAAGTCTGATTGTGTAAACATGTTTTACACTATCAATATATATCAATTAAATTCAAAGGACAAATGGTGATGTTTAACACATTTTCCTCATTTATTGTAAAACTCATGAACAAAAGACGTGTACTGAATGAGTTGTGTTGCACACTTTGTGATAATGCAATAGTCCTTTCATAACGTCGGTGACTGAATGCGACCAAACTATGATAAGGATTAAGGAGTGTCGCACGTTAAGGACGAGAACCAGAAGAAAAAATAAAAATTAGACACGTTGAATCTTTCATTTTAATTTATTAATTGTACTCCTTTGTCTGGTGATAATTTGTTTTATTTCAGTTCAGTTAATTATTTTGCTTAATAGTATTTTAATGAATTATATTTTTTATAATTGAAATTATCCTGTGTAATTATTACTTACGAAATATGAAAAATTTGATAATGACACTTCAATCGAAATGTCTTACCTTAATCATACCATCCTTTGATATTTGTGTTTGAAGGATTATTAACTATAATCATTTAAACCCTAAGGCCCTAATACATTCTTATTCTTCAAAATAAATAATTAACTATCTCACACAACACTATAAAACAAGAGAATAAGAGATATTATACAAAGTCAAATACAATCTTAAATTGTTTTTGACTGATACATTTTGTAACAAATAACTTGATTCCTATGTATGGCCTTAGACTCTTTTTTCTTTCAAAAAACTAAGCGATGTAGTACTTCAAAAAACTTGAATCTTATATATATCATTGGACTCTCTCTTCCTTCACAACTAAGTTATGTGGAATTTCTTAAACATGTATATTTTCAACAAATCTCAACAATCCTCACCTTGATCACAAACAATACACTATCATTTTTTCACCTACAATCATACTCTATTATAAATAGTATAGTCATAAGAAGATACGCCGCTCCAAAAAAAATTATATTACTTCAACGACAATTGTAGTTTTAAAAACTATCATTCTACACCTCAAGAAGATTATACTCCCTTGAAGCTAAGTCATTTCAAAAAATTTCATATGTCAAAAACCATGTTAAAACTTTATGGTGCAACTTTGATGTTGGTAGGAAGCTCTTTAACCATCGACATAATATCACAACACACTTTGAATCAATGCCCATATGTTAAACACTAGCAATAACTCATCCTTCACTAGTGCAAAAAGATTAATATAATTTTAAAATTTACACCCAATATAATAAAAACGGGTGTAAATAAGAAACACAATGGTAATTTTATAAATAAAATATTCTTTTAAATATTATCAGGTGACAATATACACCCTATTTTTTAAAAATGGATTTAAATTAAAATTATTATTATAATCAAATTTCAATTACTCCCTTTAAACTAAAAATCGGGTGTAAACTTATACAAATAATTTAAATAATTTAAATAATCTATATGATATATTAACAAATAATTTAAATTATTATTAATAAATTAATAAGTAAATATTAATAGGTCTAAATTTATTAAGTGAATTAAAAATTTAAATATTATTAACAAATAAGTGAATATTAATGGATTTAAACTTATTATACTGGATAAAATAATTTAAATTCATGCGTTGAACAAAACTCTAACCAAATTTTATAAAACTGAACGTTTAATCTAATTTCATAGCAATGAAGCTTTTCAAAACTCAATTTTCAACGAATTTCAGCAAATCCAAACCCAGTTTCAACAAAACTCTCGAAGAACAAAGTCGCATTAGAATTTTCAACAAATTTCTGAGTTCTTTTCAAAGAGAATCCAAACCCTTTTAACCAGCGCATTTCATCGAAACCCTTTTATCCATCGCAGTGACGACAACGAAGCTGAAGAAGTTAGAATTCACTATCGCTCATTTCACAATTTACCATCGCTGATTTCACAGTGACGACGTGCATTGGTAAAATAAAGGTAGGTTTTTTACTTTGAGCGACATGCATTGGTAGCTGAAGAATTAGGGTTTTATACTCTTGCACTGGCAGCTGTTTGAATGTCTTGTGTTGTGTATGATTATTTTAGTAAATTTAAGCATTAATAGTAATTCAGGAAGTGAAATTGTTCATGATTGTGTGAATCAATTTGTGTTGCAGCTTCAGAACAGTTAATAGATCAATTGAGGAATGAGTATGATAAGGTTCTTGAACACAACAATGACTTGGAAAATGAATTGATTTCTGTTAGGTATGTATGTATGTAAATGAATTGATTCCTATTTTTTGTGCGTAGGTTTTTGCTGAATATTGTTAATTTTTTTGCAGTGGTAGATGCATTGTGCGTATATATTTGCTGAATATTGTTTAATTACTATGTGTTTCTTCATTAATCTTATTTGGAGAGGTACTCAGGTCAAATGAGTCAACAAAACTATGAATTGCACCTAAAACCTCTTGCAAGAGATCAGTATCTTTTTCTAGGGAGGATCTCTCAGCAGGCTTTGATTCCTACAATTTCCCAGCTTCATTTGTATAATCCGATAACATGTCATTGGTATGTTGAAATCATATCTGTGTATTTAGGCTGAAGGTGATGTTCTTACTGTGGCACCTGATATGTCAATTGTGCTTCTTGAATTATCTGTTGTGCCTGTGATTCCGAAGTTGATTTCTGATGTTGAGTTGTAGTGCCAATATCATCCATTTGTAACAATTTGTGTCTTTGTATATGTGTGACCTGATTGTTAATGTTGTTTCATCAATACTCCACAGTTTTACTGCAGCAACTAGCTTAGAAAGGGATTGAATGTGAATCCGAATAACTTTTTATTGCATTGCAGGCTGGATTTAGGTACAACCATGCTGAGCCAGATTACCTGATGCTGGTATATTGGATTCCTGATACCCCTGATAGCTTTCCTACAAATGCTTCGCACCGTGTCGGTGTTGGTGCTTTTATCGTCAATAACAAAAGAGAGGTAATCTTTCATCTCATTCATTTCTCTCATGTTCAAATATTTCTGCCTGGAAAATGTATGAGGAAGAACAAGAGTTTGACTATAGACTTTTCTATGTCATGCAAAACATACATTACAAATTTGTCTTTGTCAACTTGGTACAAAATGATCTTCCAATTTGCAAATGAAATAACCACCGCATGCTTCTTCTGGTCCTCACATCGCTGATGTTAACCTTCTTTTACCTCCCAAAATGACTTTCCCTGTTGAATACAAACTTCAAGGAAGTGACGGTTGCTTCAAATGGTTACTTTCTATTTCCATGTCTTGTTTTCTGCATTTCACTACTTTAGTAACTTACTTCATTCAGAATTTATAGATAGATAGATACACTGTTGTTTCAATTCTCATGTAATGAACTATGAAACATGGGCAATAGTAATTTGAGAAAATTGAAGTGATTGGGTGTGTGTTTGGTGTTGTATCATTTCACGAGCAAGTGACTTGAGATTGTTTTTGGGTGGACCGTGGAGGTCACTTTTGATTTTTGAATTAAGAGAGTTGTACAATGTATTAATGCTAATAAATAAAGAACGAGAGGTGAGGATATTTAGTTTCTATGTGGTGTTCATTGATTCGATTTGGCTGTGAATTGTTATTCCTTGTTATTGATATCATTTTGATGATTGTGCGATTATTTTTTGTTTGTTTGGGGTATTATTCTTAGGTCATGGGATCATCATGATATTCTGTCTGTTTTGCCTGAGTATAATTCAAGCCACAAGTGCTCAACTAGTGCGAGGCTGCGATCTATTGCCCCTTACAGTGGTCGGAAGGAGACTGCTGTTTATGCTACGGACGTGAAAACTGGAATTGTGATTCGCTGCAAGGTCTTCATTGACAATATATCCAGAATCCAGATATTTCATCATTCTATTAAGCTTGATTTAGATGGGCTTGCTACATTGCACATCCGCGCCTTCGACAAAGAAGGTATTCTTCAAGTGCATATATTGGAAATTTTGTACTTCAGACCGTGGCTCTTAAGTTGCTGTAAACCTTTTTGACACGGTTGGTTTTACTATTTTGTTGTATTGATTTTGCAAAATTCTATTGCAAATATGCTTCATTTGCCATATTTTCTCTTGAAATCTTTGACATGATGAGAGAAGCTGTCAGAAAACTTGCATCTTTAGTAAACAAAAGATGACATCAGCTATTAGACATGATTGCTTTTAGCTGTTTAATTTCTTAGATAGAATATGTTCACGAAGATGGCTTGGTTACCTTTGAAGATGGATTCTCTACTTACGCAGATGCCATAATTCACTGCACAGGGTACTAAGAGTTTCTGACATTTTGTATTGGGTTTGGCTGTGGATATTTGTTAATAATTTTGTGTTCTTTTTATGAATTTTATTGAACTTGGACTTTGTTTGAATTGATTTATATGAGTTTATCTACTTAGATAGCAGCTTGTGAGATTGTTTGTGAGAGCTTATGAAAATAATTTATGGTGTGTGCATAGCTGTTTAAGCTACCAATGTTACAAGCCAAGTGATGAAAGAAAGCTTGGAAGTGATCTTTGCGGCAAGATCATAGCAGACAATGAGTATATTGGTTTGAATGAGTGAAAGTTTTTCCTCAAAGACATTGTCAACTCAGCTTACACGATGGTGGTCTTGTTCATGGTGATTTAACTTTACCCGAAGATAAAGCGGTTGATTTGTATGTCCTGGAAAGAGCCCTCGTTTCGATGCATTCTTCATGCGGCAACATTGTAAGACAACTTCTCATTTTTTCCATTGTCATAATTGTTAGTGGTAAAAGGCGGAGGAAGTATTAACAAGACTAGATGACTTGTTCTGATATAATATGGTTTCTTTCTGTACTGACATGTAATATCGAAATTTGTCTGGATAGATTGATCGGATTCTTGCTGCTTACTGCAAATCATCGAAGCAGTGGTCATCCACAATGAACAAGCTGGCAGGCGATACTACCTTACATCTAATTGTTTTTAAAATTAAGACATTTTCTTCAAGAAATTGTACTAACCTCCATATATCTTCACAACTTGTAGTGCGACAAAGAGGACGAAAGAGGACCATGGTTGGTTGATTATTTGAGTTTCATTTCTTATTAAGGTAAAAAAAAGGGTGACAACAACTAATGCATGTTGTCAACATAACGTATATGTATTTCTTATATGAACATCTCTTGTAGTTTAAAAAATTAAACATTTAAGCTTTGATTGAAATATTCATCTTCCATGTGTGCCACAAAAACAAAACTGTTATTTTGATATTTACATGTCCATGGTTGTAAGTATCTTCTTGTTACTATGTTTGTTACTCCCTTAATTCAGATAAGAAATAGGTACTTACCAGTCAATACCATACGCAATTTGTGAAGGGATTCTCGCCGTGGTGGCGCCAGACGCCACAACCGCTTGCCTATATAGTGGATTTTTCCGCCTTCTGCCATCGACAACACTGATTAAAATTGGGTTTATCCTTAAAGGGTTATTTTCAGCCTTGGAATTATCTTCTGTTGTTATTTCTTTATAGATGATGTAAAAGAGTTTGATAAAGTTAATCAATGTTTTCTTATATCTCATATATTTGATTTGTTTTTTCTATGTAGAAAACTAGTCAAAGTAGTAGACAGCTTCTAAACTCAGGAGGGTTGTGTTTTTGTTTTCTCCTTAACAAAAAAATTGGTTATGATTTAACAAGATAACCAAGAGACCACAGGGCCAAATCAAGAAACCAGCAGTCACGGGTAAATCATGAACCAGTCCACTGGTTGGTCCGATAAGGTCTCAAAAACTGTTTGAAAATCATTTTGAACCAGCCACACAATCAACTTTTTAGTCCTATGTACAGTTAGTTAGTTATAGTTAGTTAGTTAAAACAGTTTATAACAAACATGATGGTACTGTATAGATGGCACATTATTATCAATATATTTTCCTTTCTAATATATTAAAGTCATTATTGAATGCATCGTATCAGCATTTATGGTTGACTCCTTTTGAAATTCATCTATTAAATATGATATAATAAAACAGGGTGTAAATTATTTTTAAAAAGGGTGTAACTAAGATTTACACCCAATTATTATTAAAAAAGGGTGTAAATTAGCATGTATTTACACTCGAATTTAATTAAAATAGGGCGTAAATTAGCATGTATTTACACCCAATTTTTATTAAAGTAAGGTGTAATTAAGAACGTATCTACACCAAATTTTTATTAAAATTGGGTGTAATTAAAAACGTATTTACATCTGATTTTTGTTAAAATAGGGTGTAATTAAAAACGTAATTACACCCGATTTTTGTTAAAATAAGGTGTAACGTAGAATGTATTTACACCAGATATTTTTGAAATGGGGGTGTAATTAAGAACGTATTTACACCCAATTTTAATTAAAATAAGGTGTAATTAAGAAAGTATTTACACCCGTTTTAAACGGGTGTAAATTTATTAGACATTTCTCACCCGGTGGATATACACCCGATTTTTTTTAAAAATAATGGGTGTAAATTTAATAAAAAACGGGTGTAAATTAACATTTTTCTACTAGTGCTTTTTCAAGACAGCGGAAATGTCATGAAGACACACTTCTCAATTTTCAAAAAAGAACGTCACCTTCCACGACAAGGGAGAAATTTCTAGGATTTGACTCAGTTCCTTTCGCTAACGTTGTCCCATTATGACACTTATACTTTATATGTCCAACCTTTTCATATTTCCAACATCTCATATATGTATTATTTTTTTTCTTGATTACATACGACCATACTCTAGCAACCAACACTGAGTTTCATAAAGTATTATCTTCACTCTTGAATCTTCTTTCTTCCGAAATAATCTTACTAGAAACTTCTTCAAAGCTCAAGGTTTCTTTACCATATATCAAAATAGGTTTAATATGCTCATAGGAAGATGGAAAAGACCATATGAGTCTCAAAGCTTTATCTTCATCATCAATTTTGACTCCAATAGTTTCTAATTCATAAATAATACCATTTAGAACAATTAGATTATCATATACTTTCGTATGTTCATCCATACGCAAGTTATGAAACAAATCATTCAACAATACACAATTTGATTTACTCTTTCGTTTGAAATGTCTCTTCAATTTTCTCCTAAAGCTCTTTGGCTGACGACGTACTAAGAACATTCATAAGAATATTCTTAGCAAAAGACATGTGAATTGTACTCGAAGCTCTCAAATCTATTTCCTCCTACTTCTCGTTGTCCTGGTTGGAAATGTTTCCTTTCAGCGTCTTGTATAATCCTAATTGTATAAAAACATTTTTGAATTGAATTTTCCACAAGTCAAAATTGATTCTTCCGTCAAATTTCTCTAAGTCAATTTTTACTGCTCTTGAAAAACTTGAAATTGCCGGATAAACCTTTTCTGCAGCAGAGCAAAATTTTCTCAACCAACATAAAGTATAAATTTTCTTTTCTATTGTGGAAGATCATACAAAATTGCAACCACAAAACATAGTAAACAATTTACACCCCATCAAACCAGGCTCTAAAACCACTTGTTGCAAAAAAACTAAGCGGAGAGAAAAAAGAGAAACACAATAACAACACAAGAGATTAACGTGGAAACTCTAAAATCAGAAGAAAAAATACCACGTTCGTTTCAAATGACAATTAGATATTATCACTATGGAAAAATTATTACAACACATAGACTATACCCTCAACCACCACAAAGCTCCAATACATTTGCATTCACCAAAGAAAATATTTAATCATCCCCCACAACATTCTGAAACAATAGTATAAGAGAAAATATAAAAAGTCAAATAAAAGCTTAAAGTAATTTTGACAGATACATCTTGTAATGAAGAACTTGAATTTTATATATAGCCTTGAAATCTCTCTTCCTTCCCAAAACTAAGCGACATGAAAATTCGAAGAACTTGAATCTTATATATGAACTTTGACTTCCTCTTTCTTTACAAAATTAAGCTGGTGTGAGATTTCTTCAACATGTATATTTTCAACCAACTATAATACAACCAATAGACCAAACAACTGATTCTATAAAAACCACAACCACACAGCTGGGGCATTCTTTGTTCATTCGCAAAATACTATAATAAATAGATAAAAAGAGGCTTAAGGCTAAGAATACATAAGAATAAGTGGGTAGAGGTCCAAGAGAGAGGTATCAAAACAAACCAACAATACAAAACTAAAACAAGAACCAACTTAAAAACGAAAAACACCAATATAACACAACAAAGCAGAAGCACCTATGCAAAAAGTTGGAAAAAAATACAAGCTAGAGCTCCTCAGTCAAAAAAGCCAAAGTTAAGTCCCAATATAAACTGATATATCATAAAATTAAACTATATTATTAAAAACGCTTCATAAAATATATAGTTTTTGTTTTTAGAAGACAAATTCTAATAAAATTGAACAATATTTTGCTAATCCTCATCTGACACGGCTCGTTCCACTACCTTACATTTTGAAATTAAATACTAAAAAACCAATACAAATATATAATAGTATAAAATATGGTTGTTCCAAACAACTGGTTTTGAAAATTAGACTTTTTCTTTTTAAGGAAAAATGCGTATCATATCTACCAAAAGATATAAGCTAATAATACAATTACAAAATAAATGAGAGGCATCAAAGACATCAAATTGTGTAACACTTACTCCTAAAAGACAAAGCAACACCAAATAATATAAGCTAAATTATGTCCTGCCACCCCTCTTACCATCCCATACAAAATCATTTCACATTTACATTGTCATATTTCGATTTTTTTTTTAAAAACGGTGGTATTTACCGCACATTATGAACTAAATAGGGTATTTGCGGTGCAGTTTAAGCGGTTTTGACGAAAAAAATCATCGGAACCGTAAGGGAAAAATCTTGCGGTTTGGTTTGATTAGGTTGGATTTTAGAAAAAAATTTGCAGTTTGGTTTGATTTGGTTTTACAAATATTTTAATGAGCCTTACATATACATATAGATGACAACATAACTTTGTCATTCATACACTATCAAATAACAACAAAACTCGTTATATTTTGACAACAATTTTTCATTTAATATGTAAAAATTAAATTAGACAAAAGTAAAATAGTAAACATAAAATAATAGCATAAAAAAATATAAATATTATTATAATGAAACAAAAAAGTAGAAGAGACGAGAGATTAGTGAAGATGAAAAAGAAAAAACAAAAGAGTTGAGAGATTAGAAAAGAAGATGTGCGATAAAAACGAAATTGAAATAGGGAACATTTGCAGTAAAATGAGAAGGTGGAAAAGAATGAATACAAGAGAGTAGAGATTAGAGGAGAAGAGGGAAGATGTATGTAGCAAAAAAAGGCACGATAATGCTATTAGAGATTTGAGAAGATCGGGACTGAAATGATATGTGTAAGGATGAGAAAATTGTTCGTAATCATAAGGCTAAGGTATAGTAGGTTTAAGTTTGGGTTGGATGTGAGTTAAGTAAAAGTTAGGTTGTAACATAATGCGATTTGATTCAGTTTATAAAATACAAACCACAAACCGAACTGAACCGTGCGGTTTTGTTAAAAGATGACCCAAACAAATCCGAACCAAATGCAGTTTTTTACTGTTTCAATTTGCTTGGGTTTGATTTGCGGTTTTTTATTAGGTTGGTATTGGTTTTGAACACCACTAGAACTAACTACTGAATTGTTACAAGTACCATTATTACGGAAAATTCATTTTATAACAGTTGGAAAAGAGATACCATCACGCGTGACATACCGTTGTAAAGTAGAGTGTGGTTGTTAGTTCGTTGTTTCAACCACGGGCACGCGACCGTTGTGATAAACTATGTAACATATTATATATCACAACGGTTGACGTAAACAACCGTTGTCATAAATATAGTGTCATGGGTTCGATACCCAACTACAAATAAAATTAAAGTGCATAGAAAATGATATTTCACCACGGTTATAAGTTCTAACCGTTGTGGTGTATGTAAAAGTTTATTATAAAATATGATATTGCTTGTTTTTTCCTGCCCCTCATTAACCATATACAACCATTCAAATAGATTTTTGAGATAATAATCAGAAAAATTAAATTATTCTTGAAAAACAAATTAAACTATTCAATATTTTGCGAATTGCATGGCTCTTGTAAATCATGATTTCCTCTTTAGCCTATAGGAATTGATTCAATCCCAAAATTTTCAAAGTAATGTTGATGAGTGGATGCAAGTTTGAGTCTTTCACACAAAATCTGATTTCCTCTTCTTTTCTAGTTTATTTTTCAAACATCAAGAGTTGTGTAAAAAATGCAGATTGACATCCATTTATCAACATTGTTTTGAAGAATTTATGGCATTGAATAAAATTTTATACGCTAAAGGGGAAATTATTTACAAGATGCATGCAATTCAAAAAAACATTGGATCGCCTAAGATGATTTTCAAGAATTATTTATTTTTTTAATTATTATCTCAAAAATCAATTTAAATGAATGCAAGTTTAATGAGGGGTTAGTTAAACAAGTAATCACATATGATATAACAAACTCACTAACAATATTTATCAACAAAAAAATCAATTAATTTACATAGATTGAGAAACATTAATAACTAACCATTTTTAGAAGCTTTAAGTGATAAATAAAGACCATAACCACTTGCTAGCTACACATGAAAAACCATTTATTAATAAAAAACACAAAGCAACATCAACAACAACAATAACATAAACAACATTTATCAATAACATACATACCTTTAATTGAAAAAATGATTGTGTCATAATGAAGTTGAAGTTGATATACTTGTGTTATTATGAAAAAGATACAATGAGGATGAATAGCTTCATCCTCCTTGTATTTTGTCTCACACTATGTTAACCACAAGCCATAATGTGATCCACAACCATACTATATGAATTTGAATCCTACAAACACCATGAAAAAAATAGCATGTTAACATAAACTAGGATGACATTGTAATCCAACAAAATTTATCCACATGCATAACAATAACATCAACATAACAACTGTTCTGGACTGGACCAATTACTCCAAAATTGGCCTAATCCACCACTTTGGCCCAATAAACATTGGTCCAACGCATGCTTCCCTCAGGCAAGAGCACCCACCTCTGCTGAGCAAAACTGACTGACAACCGAGCACGCGGGTATCTCGTGCTCGGCAACGATTCGCTCCTCCGGGAAGACCCGTCATGACCTAATCTAACAGTCTCATATATTCTGGGCCGCAAATAGCGCTCAAGCCCACGAAGAGATGAGATCCGTTCCTAGGGGACCATTATAGATAGCCCTCTATCTCTAGAGGGAAAGGTAATTCAAGTCTCACCTAAAATCTCATACTTTCTGTTGTACCTTGTTGTCCCCATACTTACTTTGGCATCAGAGTGCCTTGCAGGTACAACCCTCTTTTTTCTCTCAGCCATCAACGAAGATCGAGCCTACCGTTACTAGCCACCTGTTCAACCGGAAAAGAGCAACAACAATATACACGAAGAAAAGAGAATATGAAAAAATATTTGTCAACAATAAAACATGTGAAACTGAAGTACATATGAAAATCATATCAATAAACATTTATCTACATTTTTCAACAACAGCATACAAGAATAAAAAAACCATAAACTATCTAACAAGAACAAATCATATGAAAATCATGTGAAACATAACAACAACATACATGAAAACGAGAGAATAAGGAAGAAAAATAATACAATTATGTAGGAATAACAAGATTGACAACTATACTATAGAATAGAAAATCTAATGACGAAGAAGAGAAAATGGGTGCTATGATTTTGCTTTAAAAGATATGGCGATACTGTCATGAAACATGAGTTAATTCAATTATATACGGGTAAACAATATCCCAACGGTTGTCATCACCAACCGTGGTGATAGATGCGTGTGGGTGTGTCTATATACATCCCCATTTGACTTTATGATATGCCCATCTTATTTTTCTTTCTTTGTGTTTTTCTTCAGGATAAGATAAGGTAGTGTTATGGACTATCCCAATCCACTCCTATTTACAGATCTGGCACAATAACCATTTGTGCATACACTTGGGCAAGCAGGGGTTGTACCTCCCTCTTTCCCACCTACCTATCGAGCACGTGTGAACGGTGGCTCCTTCACAATAAAGGATCATCTGAGCACGTTGATACTCCCGTCCTCGCCAACGGCTAGTTTACTTTGTCCGGATGGAAGAGGACTAATCTAACCGTCACCCGTATTTTGGGCCCTGGAATCGCGCCCAGCCTAAAATATCTGGCCCGATAGTTAAACTCTAAGGAGAACATTATAAATAGCCCTCACCTCCTGCAGGGCGGGTATTGAAATCTCTCTCAAACCTATATTTTCTGTTGTACCTTTGCTCTCACTCTTACTTTGGCATAAGAGTGCCTTGCAGGTACAACCCCCTTTTATTTCTCAACCATCACCGAAGATCATGCCGTCGTTGCTGACCCACCTATTCTGACTCATAAAGATCAGGTAGTTTGACATAATATGGGAGATCGGGATTTGTTTCGTTGAGAATTTGCATATTGGTTATCCTCAAAGGTGAGTTTAATTAAATCGACAAGTGCATATCCTCTCCACGTGTCTTTCTCTATTTTCTCAAAAAAAATTCTATTTTTTTATTTTCCAATTTTTGAACTACTCCTGCATCTATTTCCTCTCACTCGTCAACCACTTATTCCTCTCCCTTAGTAATTCCTACTATAGCAACAAAATTTCTCATCTCAATAGAGTTGCAATTCTGATTTCTCAAATTTCTACAATATTTTAAATGAATCTCCCACTTGAGCTAGGTTATGCGGCTAGTTGTCCAGATATCTAGCAAATTTGCATTTCTATTTTTTTATCAAAGCTTAATTATTTATACTTATAGTGTCCTGATTCTTGGACATTGCTTCGTGGTTTCTTGCTACTTGTTCAAAACTTGCTTGAGTGGACTTAATAAAATTGGTCAAGGCTTTTTCAAGTTGAGATAGTCTCATTTGTTGCAATGCTTGAGGAACTTTAGGGGCTTGAGAAGTTCCTTAGTTGTTACTCTACTTGACATTCGAGTGATCATTTCAACATGTATTATAAGTGTTAGAATAAGGGTTACCTCTTTGAAATTTTTTAACATAGTACACATCGTCTGTATATCTCTCTAGGTCACAATTTCCATTAGCATCCCCTATTCAAAAAAATCACAACGTAGTTTGTGAACCTGACTAACATTGGCTGGATCAATATTGACTCCATCTAACTATTTTGAAATCCTCTTTAGTTGAGCTAACACTGCGGTATTTGATTCTAGTTCAAGTACACCCTACAGCTTGACTACACTTTCATTTTGTAAATAGTATTCATTCTGACACATTTTCTATATCAACTTTTTCACTTCGTCTTCATTCTTTGTTTTTATGGTTCCTCTTGCTGAGGCATCCGAAGCATTTTTACTGGAACTTTTATTTTTACACCTCTTATGAATTGAGACAGAAAGAGTTAAATATATTTTAGAGTACACTATGTAGTTGAGTTTCCATTTTGTTCATTAACATTTTAGAATGGGATGTATATTAAAAGCAAAAGTAAAGTCTCGATTTAACTACAATAACAACATTGTGTTTTCTATTTTAGTATATAGTATTAGATTACATGTTATTATTTATATTGGGCCTTTTAGATACTTATGTTACATTGGGCCTTGTACTTTAGCCCATATGATATAGTTAGGTTATATATGCTAAGTGTAACATAACTCTTCACCAATTCAATATTCAAATTCAGTTTTACCGCCACCTCTTATCTTCTTCATGGCTCTTCTTCTTTCCATGATAACATGACTTTACTCTGTAACATGGTATCAGAAGATTAAACACACCAAACCTTTCATTCTTACATCACCTGCATCGCATTCTTTTATTTTCTTTGCATTCATCCAACTCATGGAATCTGAAAGCGATTCTGAATCTATCCACAACACCGAAAATCCCCCTCTTCGTCGAGATTCATCCATGAACCCTAGAAATCCCTATTACCTTCATCCTGGTGAGAATCCGGGACCCACCATTGTTGCACCACCGCTCGACGACAACAACTATCATAATTGGAGCAGATCGATGAAACGAGGCCTAACATCAAAGAACAAAGTTTCTTTTATCAATGGATCTCTTCCCAAACCTTCTGAATCGGACAAGAACTATGAACTCTGGGATCGTGCTGTTAGAACAAGATTTGTTCTGATCAATTATCTTAGTTTTGATGATAACAATAATATGAATTTTGCTTAAGATAATATGGTACTCTAATCCAATGCAATTTCCTTTTCAGGAAATATATAAAGAGTATGCATAATTCAGCGCTCAGAAGCTTTGTCTCAAAGGGTTCAGCATGCAACATCAGAACATGGTCTGGCAAGACATCAGAAGATGGTCGAAGCAGAATCTGAACATGGGTCTATGGAAGCATCAGAAGAATTTGAGATCAGAAGCACTGAAGTTCTGATGGTATCACGCTCAGAAGCACTTCAAGGTCAGAAGATCAGAAGATGCTTTGCACCAAGCTGTTTGACTCTGATGATATTCAAACGTTGTATTCACAAACATCAGATCAGAAGGAAGTACATGTGGCAGGCTACGCTGACTGACAAAAGGAACGTTAGAAGCTATTAAAGGCAACGTCAGTAGCCACAGCGTGAACAAGGCTCGAGGTAGTTGACAAAAGCGTATAACATTAAATGCGATGCTGTACGGAACACGCAAAGCATTAAATGCACTCAACGGTCATCTTCTCCAATGCCTATAAATATGAAGTTCTGATGAGAAGCAAGGTTAACGAACTAACACAATTTCTGTGAATATTAACTTGCTGAAACACCGTTCTATTCAAAGCTCAGAATCTTCATCTTCATCAAAGCTCACTACATTGCTGTTGTAATATATTAGTGAGATTAAGCTTAAACGTTAAGAGAAATATCACAGTTTGTGATTATAGCTTTTAAGAAGCAATTGTAATACTCTTAGAATTGATTACATTAAGTTGTAAGGAACTAGAGTGATCGTGTGGATCAGAATACTCTAGGAAGTCTTAGAGGTTATCTAAGCAAGTTGTAACTAGAGTGATCGTGTGGATCAGAATACTCTAGAAAGTCTTAGAGGGTATCTAAGCAGTTGTTCCTGGAGTGATCAGTGTGTGATCAGAAGACTCTGGAAGACTTAGTTGCTGACTAAGTGGAGAACCATTGTAATCCGTGCGATTAGTGGATTAAATCCTCAGTTGAGGTAAATCATCTCTGCGGGGGTGGACTGGAGTAGTTTAGTTAACAACGAACCAGGATAAAAATAACTGTGCAATTTATTTTTATCGGTCAAGTTTTTAAAGCTACACTTATTCAAACCCCCCCTTTCTAAGTGTTTTTCTATCCTTCAATTGGCATCAGAGCGCCGGTTCTAAGGTGCAAGCACTTAACCGTGTTTAGAAAAGATTCAGGAAGAGAAAAACGCTTCAGTAAAAGATGGCTGATGAAACTGCAAAGTCTACATCTAGCTCTGCTGAGCAACACAACGGTAACAATGGTTATACTAGACCGCCGGTATTTGATGGTGAAAACTTTGAATACTGGAAAGATAAACTGGAAAGTTACTTTCTTGGTCTAGATGGTGATCTATGGGATCTTCTGATGGATGGTTACAAACATCCGGTAAATGCCAGTGGCGTAAAGCTGACAAGGCAAGAAATGAGTGATGATCAGAAGAAGCTTTTCAGGAATCATCATAAATGCAGAACTGTTTTGCTGAATGCTATCTCTCATGCTGAGTATGAGAAGATATCTAACAGGGAAACGGCCTATGACATATATGAGTCCTTGAAAATGACTCATGAAGGAAATGCTCAAGTCAAGGAGACTAAAGCTCTCGCTTTAATCCAGAAGTATGAAGCCTTCAAGATGGAGGATGATGAAGACATTGAAAAGATGTTTTCAAGATTTCAAACTCTTACTGCTGGATTGAGAGTTCTTGACAAGGGATACACCAAGGCTGATCACGTAAAGAAGATCATCAGAAGCTTACCCAGAAGATGGGGTCCTATGGTGACTGCATTTAAGATTGCGAAGAATCTAAATGAAGTCTCTTTGGAAGAGCTGATCAGTGCCCTGAGGAGTCATGAAATTGAACTGGATGCAAACGAGCCTCAAAAGAAAGGTAAGTCTATTGCATTAAAATCCAATATCAAGAAATGCACTAACGCTTTTCAGGCTAGAGAAGAAGATCCTGAAGAATCAGAATCTGAAGAAGAAGATGAACTGTCCTTGATCTCCAGAAGGCTAAATCAACTCTGGAAGAACAAGCAAAGGAAGTTCAGAGGCGTCAGAAGTTCAAAGAAATTTGAACGTGGAGAATCTTCTGATGACAGAAGATTTGACAAGAAGAAGGTCATGTGCTATAAATGCAATGAGCCTGGACACTTCAAGAATGAATGTCCAAAACTTCAGAAGGAAAATCCCAAGAAGAAGTTTCATAAGAAGAAAGGTCTTATGGCAACCTGGGATGAGTCAGAAGATGATTCAGACTCTGAAGATGAGCAGGCTAACTGTGCGCTGATGGCGACAGAAGATGACGGATCAGAATCTACATCAGAATCAGATTCTGAAGAGGTATTTTCTGAACTTACTAGAGATGAGTTAGTTTCCAGTCTAACAGAACTTCTGGAATTCAAGTCTCAGATTAGTCTCAAATACAAAAAGCTGAAAAAGCTATTTGAATTTGAAACGAAGAAGCTTGAGTTGGAAAATTCTGAATTAAAAGAAAAAGTTTTAAAATTATCCAATAATGTTGGATCTCCTTCCAATTCAGAAAAATCCACTCCTAGTCTAAACCATATTCTGAAAGAATATGATTTAAGTTTCAGGAAGTTCCTATCTAGAAGTATTGGCAGAAGTCAGCTAGCTTCTATGATATATGCTGTGTCTGGAAACAGTAGAGTTGGCATTGGTTTTGAGGGTGAAACCCCATACAAACTTGAACCTGTTGATAAGATGAAAATCACATACAAGCCATTGTATGATCAGTTCAAGTATGGCCACTCCCATGATATTAGGCACACTTCACATGCTCAAAGTTTTCACATAACACACACCAAAAAGCATGTGACACAACCTAGGAAATATCATGAAACTCATATTAAGAATTATCATGCTGTTCCTCCTTCTGCTTACAATGTTAAACCCAAGTTCAATCAGAACTTGAGGAGAACTAACAAGAAAGGACCCAAGAAGATGTGGGTACCAAAGAAAAAGACTATTTCTTTTGCAGATTCTCTTGGCGACAAAGAAGATAAAAGTCAACATGTCATGTCACCTGGACTCAAGTTGGTCTCAACACTTGAAGGGAAGAAGGACTGTCTTCCAAGTTCTGGTACTTAAATCTGTTGAAGAAACTATGTTCGTAGGAGATCAGAAAAGAAAGTTTATTAGTCTTGGAACCATCTGTTTTGTTTGTTTCTAAAGCAATGGTGTTTCGTTCTTGATTATTCTGAATGATCTAAATGCTACAGAATATACAATATTGAAACATTGATTGTAGAAGAATCAATCAATATCTGGTTTGATGATAAACTTGGTTCCGATGAAACAAAGCAGCTTAAGAATTTCTGCAGATACAGTTTTATCTTATCAGAAGCTGCAGAACAAAGAAGTGAATCTCCAGAAGCTGTGTATATCAGAAGTAATGGATCAGAAGATCACTCAGATTTACATCAGCATACTTCAGAAGGAGTGTTTCCAGAAGAGAAATTTGATCAACTCAGAAGCAGCAATCAAAATCTGTACGCGTAAAGTATATTCTATTTACAGCGGTCTGCTACTCTCTGATGATGCACACGTGTCTGTATGATGTGTACAAAGCATGCAGTTGAAAAGACGCCGACCTAGGTAACTGCTTTAAATCATTTCTTTTACCACGATCTCTCTCCTCACGTCACTCGTCATTTAATGAAAATGATTTCTTTTGATTCTGAAACTATTCATTTTGTTTATTTATTCTTTTTCATTCTCTATTTTATATTCGTCTCCTTATATTCTTTTCAAATCATATCATATATCTTTTTCGCTCCCTTGTCTCTCTTTCTTCTTGCATTCTCTCGTTTGAAAAGTTCTTAGCCGTTTTCTAAAACCCTAATCGAAAACCCAGTTTTCTTTTCTTGTTCGTCTTTTGTTCATTCTGCATCCATGGCTGCCTTCTCATCCCAAAATGTTGATACATCTGTTCCTCACCATCTCCAAGAAGAAATTTTGCAACTTACTCCTGTTGTTGCATGCTCTATTCCCAAGGACAAATTAGAAGTTCTATGTGAACTTATTGTTGATTTTGACAACCTTGAAGAACATGAATTTCATCTTAAAGAAGACATCATCTTTCAAGGATGGACCTCGTTGTTTGCTGAGTTCGTTGGCCCAGTTTATCCGGATCTTGTCAAGGAGTTCTGGGCACATGCTGTGGTTGCTCCAAAATCAATACTTTCTTTCGTCCATGGAAAGTTTGTTGTTATTACTGAAAACATCCTAAGAGTGATGTTTGATCTGAAAAACCCTGAAGGGGCTTTTGAGATTGATCAAAGGGCAGATTGGGGAGATGTTCTATCCACTCTCTATCCAAATGTCAAGGAAACAAAAAGCGTCAAGGATTTGAGAGATGTCTACAAAATCTGGACAAAGATCCTTCTTGGGTGTTTCTACCATAGGAAAGGAACACATGCCTCGGATTTCATCAATAATGAGCAAAGGTATATTCTTTATTGCATTGCCACTAAGAAGAAGGTTGATGCGATCTACATCATCTTCAACCATTTGTGGAAAGCAGTAAAGGATTCCAGAAACGCTTTCAGAGAAAAAGGTGGAACAATCATTCCTTTTGGAAGGATTATTTCAAATCTTTTGGTGCATTCAAAGATTGTTGAAAGCTTGGAATCTGAAGGTATTGTGAAAGACCTTGCTGTCACGTCTGGGGCTTGTCTGAATGCATTCACCTTGAAGAAGATGAAAGTAATTAAGGCTATCAGTAAGACTCCCCAACCTCTTGCTGATACAAGAATCAGAAGAGCACCTGTTCTTGCTGAGTTTGAAACTTTCTTCAACTGTGAGGTACCTGTAGTCAGAACTAGGTATCTGTTATCACAAGAAGAAAATAAATATCTCAAAAATCAAGAGAAGGGTGCTCCAATGAAAATAAATAAGAAGAAGGAAGAAAGGACTAAAAGAAAGCATGATTATCCTTCTGCTGTCTCTAAGAAACAAGATGTTTCTAAAGAGGTCATTGCAAAGGTTGCTAAGTCTGTCTCTGATGAGTTTGAGAAGAAAGGGAAAGAAGCTGTTGAGAAGAAGAAAACAAGAAAAAGGAAGATGATTCTTCAAGAGTCTGATGAAGAAAATGTCTCTCAAGAGGCTGAGAATCAATCAGAAGTTCTGACATATGTCAGAAGGAAAGAAATCTCTAGCGGCAAAGCAAAGATTATTGAAGAGCCAAAGAGTAAGAAGCAAAAGAAGACTGAGGATGTGGCCAAAGATTTTCTGAGAGGTTCCAAAGGTATATGCATTTCTGAACCTGATTCTGCTCCTGCTGTTCGTTCAGAAGCTGCACCAATAGAGGTTGTCCCTACACCTGAACCAGAAAAAGCCACATCAGAATCACCTGTTTTTGTCCATGTTCTTACACCTCCATCTTCTCCTATAACCATTCCTTCCTCTCCACCTACCATCAATCCTGTTCTGGATATACCACCCCTTCAAACTCTCTTTCCATCTCAACCTTCTCCCAATGCCACCTTTGAACATACTCCCTCCACCTCTCAAAACAACCTTTGTGATTCTCCTCTTCCAACCTCTGCATCACATGAGCAGCTGCTCCGTGATTGCAACTACACTCCCAAGCCTCGTCCTGAAGCTGAAGTGGTAGTGTTAGATTCTGATACTGAAGCAGAATCTTCTTATAGGTTGGATAGAGAACCTCATCCGTACTTCACTTCCAACCCTGCCTTTTCAAAAACCCAAATAAAATTCCGCCCTGTATACCCTATTGGTGTAGTTTTTGAAAAAATAAAGAGGAATCTCAGAAGTATCTTTGATACTCTCAGAATTGCTGAAAGTTCTGGATTGAATGATGTTGCTATGCGGAACTTCTGGAGGATCTTTCGCAGAGAATCAGATGCTCTGTTTTTAGAACTTCAGGAAGCCTGTGTAGCTGCTGCCCCACGGCCTCGTGGAATTCTGAGGAATTATGAAGACTTCTGGTTTGCTAGTCTCAAAGGAAGACATCTGTTGGAAGAGAAGCCCTTCTTGGATGAGATGGAACAATTAAGACTGGCTGCTGAAATGGAAGCAAATCCATGCAGGGATATTGTTATCTTTATTCCTGATTATCCTGTTCTGCTCGGAGACTTCAAGACTCTCTTTAACTATCTGAGGGAAAACCCTTCTGAGAAAGACCCAAGCTTGGTCATTCCAGAAGTTGTTGACCCACCAGAAGTTGAAGGTCCTTCTGCTCCCAGGAATCTAGCTGCCATTTGTAACACCCCATAATTTCAGTTTATTAATTTAATTTGGATTTAAATTAAATAATTGGAATTTTAGTATTTTTATTTGGAATTATTTGGAAAATGATGAATTATTGGCATTGGGCCTAGAGTGGTGGTTAGCAGAAGGGGGGTGTTAACTAAGCAAGCCCATTATAATATTTTATTTTATTTTTCATAAAATAAAGGAATTGGGAAAAGAGGAAGTGGAAGCACTAGTGACAGAGTCTGAGGAAAACAAGAACACGTGAAAGTGAGAAGAGCCAAAGAGGGAGAAGAACTTCGAAGATTCGACTCTAAGGTAAGGGGGGATTCTTCGGGTTAGTATTCCTTATGTGATTGTAGGTGGTAAGATTGATTAGGATTATCGTGTAATTCAATCGTACGTGTCGGGTTGGGAATTTTCTTAGGTTTTGATAATCTAGTATGAATTGACATGACTCTGTTGATACTTGTGATATATGATGTTAATACATGTCAATAACTTGTTTGAAATGTGTAATTGTGTGAAAATCAATGATAATTGTGTGTATGTTCGTATGTACCTGAATTGGGAAGAATGGGATAGGGTAAATGCTGTCAAAATGATGAACTTTGCTGTGCAGGTACGTAGGAACCGGTTCCCATGTGGGACGAACCGGCTCCCCCTTGTAAAAACAGAGAAGTATGGATTCTGGGTAGCTGGGAACCGGTTCCCATGTAGGGACAACCCGGTTCCCTATAGTAAAAACCAGAGACGTGATTTTTGAAGCTGCCAGGAACCGGTTCCCACGTAGGGACAACCCGGGTTCTGCAGCATATTTTCTAAAAATGTTTTATCTTTAAAAACTGTCATACCCTAATTTTTGACCCCCCTGAGATGGCATATCTTCAGGATTTTTCATCAGGTCAAGACAAGTTCCCAGAGCAGTCACTTCTCCATCTAGTATCCAATCGAGGATGCTCAAAGACAAGAAAGCTCAGGCAAAGGATCAATCAATACAAGGATTAGTCCCTAATACAATCATGAGGCTCAAATACTTCACTTTTCTCATCTATGATTGATTAGACATCCAGTCATATGAGTACAGGTTTACTCAGGTCACCAGACTAGGGTTTTGAGCCTATCAAGGACTAAAATCAGGGATCACTTTTGGGAAACCCTAAAAAGCCTCAGGGAACCATTCAAAGACATCAATCATCTTCAAATAACTCATATTACAAGATCTACTGGACATCACACTTCAATTCAAAGTCTACAGTCATTATTTTCACATGGTCGACAAATTAGGGTTTTGACCTAATTCACCAAGATAGTTGACTTTTAATCAGGGCATGAATCCAAAACTCAAGACATGATTCAAGAATCTCTACTACCTCAATATAATCCATTTACATCATTCATTTGAGGAAAAGATCTTGTTTCTACACAAAAGCCCAAAAATTCACTTTGTCAGGAAAAAGTCAACTGTGAAGGATCATCATTGACTTTTAAGGTTTTTGGTCAAAAAATGACTTTCAAAGATCAATATCATCAATATATGGATGTCAAAGTCATTTTACCAAAGAAATTCAAAGAAATTCATCAAGGAGCGAAAAGTCGGGAATTAGGGTTTTTGAAGGCATGGTGAGAACTCAAAATTTCACCTACACAACTCAAAAAACTTCCAACATGAAAGTTGTAGATCTTGCAAAATAAAACAACATCTTACAAAGGAACTTTTTTCAAAAGATCAACCATTTATGAAGTTTTGGAAATTTTGAAGTTTAGGTCATAAACACTTAGAAATTTTTCTAAGTGTTTTAACCTAGTTTTCATCCAACTTTGGGCTCATTTTTCACAAATTTCCCAAATGATTCTGAAGAAGACATAAACTAACGATTTGAAGTAGATGTTTAGGGCTTTCCAAATTGTGTTCAACCTTCTCCAAATTCAATTTGAGCTAGGAGTTATGCTTGTTCAAAGTTGGCCTCATGAAGTGAAATTATAGGTCATGTACAATTTGAAACTTTGCAATTTTGTGCATTTTGCTTCACTAAATGATGCTACACGACCTCTAATACATCTGAAGACATGCCATACATTCAAATTCATCATTGCATAAGGATTAGAGAAGATTCCCAAAAACAAAGGCATGTGATTATGTAATGATTGCATTTTTGAATTTATGGCAAATGGTGAATCATCAAGGAATCTTGCTCTAAGCCAATTAGAACTCTCCTCTGAATCAGAAATGTTCCCTAAGATCATGCAAGATCAATGGTTGGGGAAGCTAGCCCGAAAATACATCATTGCATTTGGGATATTTTCAAACTTTCTTCATGGCTAAGAAACCAAACTCACCTCATTAAGCAAGCTTACTATGATCAATTACTCTGAACCAATTCCCTATAAATAGAGGCCTCATTCTCATTCAGAAACCACACCAAAGCAACTCAATTCCTTGCTTTCTCTTTCTCTTCTCATGCTTATTGTTTTTCAAAGTTCTTTGGCAAGAAGAATCGTTTTCTTCAAACCAGAGCTCATCTTTGGAAAGTAAGCATTCTAACATCTCAAGGGAGGTCATTTGAGGTGATCCAAGCACCTGGATCACTTCTGTAAGTGGAGGAACACCATTGTTGCTCTCACTTTGGAGCATTTGCAGTTGGAGGTCCATGGAGTAATTCAGGAGGTTCTGAGCCAAGCCAATCATCCAGGCACATTCCTCAGGTCATAGTGAAGCTAACCAGATGGCTGCAGCTCATCTGTAACTCAAGAATCAACACCCTCCATGTTCACTTGAAGCTGAAATCGAGGGAGGACCATAGAGCAATTCAGGAGGATTCAAGCTCCAACAAACATTCAGTTAGCATCATTGAGTCTCAGGGAAGCTATTGAGATCATTCATTCAAGCCCAGGTGCTCTCAATCATCCTCACGAACTCCATTTTCAGAGGTAAGTTCCTGAACCTCACTTCTCTAATTTAAGTACTCTTTGTGAAATAGCTCGATTCTATCTTGTTCAGCATCATCAGAGGATTGAAAACCCTCTATCATCATCCATTTATCTTGCAGTATAGTCATTTAATTTGATTTTGAAATTTTAGGGTTCTTCACGATTTCTGGTAAATTAGTTAGATGTAGTTAATATTAATTCATGTTAGTTACATATTTAGAATCGTGAGTGAATTTAGAGCAAGTTTCATGTTTACATCATTGCAAATGGTTGAGAGTTGAGAGAGTTCAGAAATTTGAATTGATGGAGCTTGAGGTTGAAGACGAAGATGGAGGGTGGCGCCATTTTTCAAATCTCTGAGCAAAGTTTGTTTTATTTTTAATGATAGGCATTCCCTTAACGACTGAACAAACTTGCCCTAGTGGCCTCCCATACGCCCTTAGTATCATCATGCCTCAAGTCTGGGGTTCGAATCCCCCTCGCCCCAGACTTTTTGATTCTTTTATTTTTCAAGGATTTGCAACTTGTTTTGAAACATAACCAAATGAAGGCAAGTCACTATCACCACACGCGCGTTGGCTCAGTGGTGTTTGTTTTGAGTGTGTAACCTAGAGGGCGTGGGTTCAAACCCTCCAAGGGCCAAAACTATTTTTTACACACAATTTCTTTCATTTTCTCACAAAACTTCACATATTTATTTAACCTATCAAATTAATTTATTTTCACTTCATTTTTCACACACTTATCATTTAATATACCTATTTTGTGAATAAATAAAAAAATCATAAAAATATTATTTATTTCATATATTTTTTATTAGGTTTAAAATAGTATGTTTTAAGTGTTTTCTTAAATACTTTAAATACATATATTCGCTTTGTTTTAACCTAATCATTTTGTAAATAAAGTTTATGATAAAACCCTAATTGTTTAGGTCTTAATTAAGTAAAAATCTTTATTTTTACTTTGATTAAGTTGACTTTTGTCAATATTCAAAACTGTTTTCAATCTCTAATTAAACGGACGATTAAGGTTTTCAAACAACAAAACCTTGTATCATTCCAAATCATTTTCAAATTACTTTTACACCAGTACTGCAAAGTACTGGGCCTCTAATAGAGTGTAAGTCCCAAAAACCTTCTCTTCTTAGCTTGTTTTCAAAACTGTATTTTCAAAATCTTCTTTCTGTTTTCAAAACATTCTTCTGGTATTTGAAGGGCATTATTCCCGGTGAAACTCTTCAGATACCTATGTGACCTTTGTCCATCTTCACTTCTTCTGTTTTCAAAAACCATTAACTGTTTATCCTATATATTCAACTGTTATCCATCAATTATTGGTAAGGCTCTGTACATACTTCTTCAATGGCCTCCACTCCATCCAGGTTAGGCTTTACAAGCTTTCAATTTACAGTCTTTATTTAAATTACTGTCAAATATAAACTGTACATATATTTGTTTAGAACTACGTTTGAGTATAAACCTTAGGACAGTTAAACTATATATATATTATAGGAATATGGCCTAGGATTGAGAATGTCTTCCCGGTGAAGGCTCTTTCCTAATTAGAGATCTGTAGTTCAAACCCCCCAAGATGAATTATTCCCGGTGAAACATCTTGGTAAAAACCTTAGAATCCAAATAAAAGGACATATCCACCCAAAGAGGAATTATTCCCGGTGAAACCTCTTACCCATTTGCTTAGAGCCAAAATAAGTTCAAGACCACATAGCTTTCTCTTGTGCTATAACAAGGACCCTCGATGACCCTCGATTAGCCTCCTCTTGGGCTTTGTACAAGGACCCACAGGCTTCTTAAAAGCATTTCCAGCTTCCTCTTGAGCTTGTATACAAGGACCCATCAGGTTTCTTATAAACATAGGAACAGGTCTTTAGTCACCTTTTAGCCTACCCTGGTGAGTTTCTTCCAATTTAAACCAGACTTTAAACAAGCTAAGTTTGTCTCAATTTTGCATTGAGTACACCTTTTGGAATGAGAGACATGGACAGTCTCTGTCACCCTTATCTTCATCAATCTTCCTTAGCAGAGTCTAGGATCCATGTTTGATCATCCTCAGCATTGAGTCAGCCTTCATCTTGGGCTTTAAACAAGAAGTCTCCACTAGATAATCTTTCTGCCATTCATTTTAAATCCCCTGGAAAGGGTTAGCCTCCAACATCTGTCTAAAATAAAATCCCTGGAAAGGGTTAGCTTCCACACATTCCCTCATTTTAATAAAAACCCCTGGAAAGGGTTAGCCTCCAACATCTGTCTAAAATAAATTCCCTGGAAAGGGTTAGCCTCCAACATCTGTCTAAAACAAAATCCCTGGAAAGGGTTAGCTTCCACACATTCCTTCATTTTAATAAAAACCCCTGGAAAGGGTTAGCCTCCAAAGTCAATTAATAAAAAGTCAAAAAAATAAAGATTCATTTCTCTTAGGAGATAATTTCCCCAAAAGAGTCAAAACCCCTGGAAAGGGTCAGCCTCCAAAAACATGATAAAAGTCAGTCTTTTAATAGACAAATTCACCAGCTGAGTCAAAATCCCTGGAAAGGGTTAGCTTCCAAAGAAAAACAGTCTTTTTAATCTCCAGTAGAGTTAAAACCAACAAAAACAGTTAGCCTCAACCATGGGCTTCATACAAGGCACCAAACAATAAAACTCCCCTGTCAAAGAGTCAGCCTCAACCTTGGGCATTGTACAAGGCAGATAATAGAGTCTCCCCAGTGAGTTCTTCATCATTCAGTAGCCACAACCTTGGGCTTTGTACAAGGCAGATAAACCATACTTTCATTTGTCAAAGATTCCTAACACTTAGGATCTTTCCCCATATAGTCATCCATACTCAATTCATTTATTTAAGAGTCCGCCACAACCTTGGGCTTTGTACAAGGCAGAAAATAATGTTTTTCATAGCTAGAGTCAGCCACAACCTTGGGCTTTGTACAAGGCACATAAATAGAGTCTCCCTCAGTAGAGTCAGCCTCAATTCTGGGCTTTGTACAGAACACCAAATAAAATCCATCAAATAAACACTCTCCAAATAGAGTCAGCCTCAATTCTGGGCTTTGTACAGAACACTAAAATATCCTGTAATTAATCCTCAATGGAGTCATCTCCCAGAGTCAATAATATTAATTAATCAATCAAAAAGCCTCAAGCTTGGGCCTCATACAAGCCAGCTAAATTCAAATCTTTTATACACTAGATAGACATAGATTATCTCTATAGAGAGATATTTTTACTGCTCTACCACATTCAAACAAACAAACATTTCAATTTCAATTTCAATTTCAATCAAAGTCTCCCATTTAGGACTCTGAAAGACATGCTCTGGCACATCCCCAGACTTGTACACTTTCCCTAATTTGGACGAGCATCTTTCTTTCATTTAAGAGGCATCTGACTGGCATACTTGCACACACACAAGTAAGGTCCCCCTCTTGAATGAAATGAATCCAGTTATTCTGTCACTCTTTCAAAATGCTTGTGGTAGAATAGTACAAATACCTCTCTGTAGAGATGATTTCATGTCTCTTTACTGTAAACAGAGATTTAATTCCAAGCTTCAACCTTGAGCTTCGAGCAAGGCACCAAAAAAAACAATTAATTTCCCTAGTTAGTTCCCCGAACTACATTAAGCTCTGACTTCCACTAGGGATATGTAGGCATGAGGTTCACAAGGAATCTCAGCGAGCTAATAAAATACCAAAAATAGTCAGTCTGTCTATCTGTCTGTCTTTTCAAATCAAATCAATTCCTTCTCCTAACACAAAGGAGAAACTTTCCCAATCATTAGCAGCAAACACAATCACAATGACACAGAGAAGGTTCCTGTAGAGTACTACAGATATGTAGGGTGTTTAAACACTTCCCTATGTATAACCGACCCCCCGGACTCCAGAATTTCTAGTCTAGGTGAAATCCCCACACTTAGCAAACTCCTAGGGTTTAGTTGAGATCTTTTTTTCCCTTTCCTACTCGTAGGACAATAAGAAAGTTCGTGTGATATCGTAGGAAGAACTGAAATAAAATTCATCCCACCACGGGCGCATTCTCCTTCCAAATTTCGCGTGAAGGGTTTAGCGTGCCGTCCTCCCAAGTGAAACGGGGAGGTAAAGAAAACGACACCACAGAAAAATGGCGACTCTGCTGGGGATATAAGTGTTCAAAACCTTGGTTTTTCATCCAAACCAATGGTTGACCTGTTGCTGGTCCAGCCCCAATGAGGAATTAGGGATGCCAAATTCCCCCTCAAACAAGAGAGGTCCTGCCTAACCTCTGTGTCATATCATGTGTTTGTTGCATATATATTTGTTTATTTTGTTTATTCTGTATCGGGAAAGGGCTTAATTCCCCCTTGTGGTGAGAAATCCTATACCCGGATTTGAGTGCAACATAAGATAGGATGGAGGATGTCTTCCCGGTGAAGGCCCTCTAATCTTGGTTTCCAAGTCTACTCTTGGGATTTGCCTGGCTGGTTGTGATTAACTGCGCCACTGCATTCCGAGACTGATTTGTACCAGGAGGACCTAGAAACACATTAACCCCACTTAAAGCCTTTTTTAGGACGTAGAGCGGTGATTACGGAAGTAATTGTCACGCAGATACTACACTCAGAGAAAACTCTCTTATAGATACCAATCAACGTATCTTTAAGGTTGAGCAAAAACTCTGAGACCCCTAGAACCCGTTCTACAGGTACAAAAATCCTTAACCTTAGTTTACCATTGGGGCGGGGTTTGCGTTTTGACTTCATGACCACTATACCCTTCAACGCCATGTTTGTTTAAAACTCTTGTGTGTGCATTCATGCATTCATGCATCATTCATTAATAAACAACTAAAAACAAAAAGAGTCTTTTTCGAGTCGTTTTTCAAGGAAACTATAGAAAGAGAGAAACGGAGAAAGGACTTAAGGATCTATATTATGGATTACGGAAGAAAGAGAGCTAGGAAATACACCTTCAAGATTCCCCAGGTCGAGGAACTGGGAAAGCTCGGAAAACTGGTGGTCAACCCCCAGGCTTTCAAGGAGAAGTATGGAAAACTTCTGCCTTTGCTCAATACCAACATGGTGGATGGGATCCTTCCCACCTTGGTACAGTTTTACGATCCAACGTATCACTGTTTCACCTTTCCAGATT